>NW_020837964.1:16733037-16770127 GCF_003676395.1 Aethalodelphis obliquidens
TGTGTGTGTGTGTGTGTGTGTGTGTGTGTGTGTGTGTGTGTGTGTGTGTGTGTGTGTGTGTGTGTGTGTGTGTGTGTGTGTTTTTGCGGTACGCGGGTCTCTCACTGTTGTGGCCTCTCCCGTTGCGGAGCACAGGCTCTGGACATGCAGGCTCAGTGGCCATGGCTCACGGGCCCAGCCGCTCCGTGGCATTTGGGATCCTCCTCTACCGGGACACAAACCGGTGTCCCCCGCATCGTCAGTCAGACTCTCAACCACTGCACCACCAGGGAAGCCCCATTGTGTGTTTTTTGTTGCTTTTCCCTTGCTGCTTTTAATATTTTTTCTTTGTAATTAATTTTTCATAGTTTGATTAATATGTGTCTTGGCATGTTTCTCCTTCAATTTACCCCATACGGGGCTCTCTCTGCACTTTCTGGACTTGATTGACTATTTCCATTCCCATGTTAGGGACGTTTTCAACTATAATCTTCAAATATTTCCTCAGACCATTTCTTTTTCTATTCTTCTTCTGGGACCCCTATAATTCAAATGTTGGTGCGTTTAGTGTTGTCCCAGAGGTCTCTGAGACTGTCCTCAATTCTTTTCATTCTTTTTTCTTTAGTCTGCTCCCTGGCAGTTATTTCCACCATTTTATCTTCCAGGTCACTTATCTGTTCTTCTGCCTCCGTTATTCCTCTATTGATTCCTGCCAGAGAATTTTTAATTTCATTTATTGTGTTGTTCATCATTTGTTTGCTCTTTAGTTCTTCAAGGTCCTTGTTACCTATTTCTTGTATTTTCTCCATTCTATTTCCAAGATATTCTATCATCTTTACTATCATTACTCTGAATTCTTTTTCAGGTCGACTGCCTATTTCCTCTTCATTTGTTTGGTCTGGTGGGTTTTTACCTTGCTTTTTCATCTGCTGCATACGTCTCTGTCTTCTCATTTTGTTTAACTTACTGTGTTTGGGGTCTCTTTTTCGCAGACTGCAGGTTCATAGTTCCCATTGTTTTTGGTGTCTGCCTCCAGCGGGTGAGGTAGGTTCAGTGGCTTGTGTAGGCTTCCTGGTGGAGGGGACTGGTGCCTGTATTCTGGTCGGTGGGGCTGGATCTTGTCTTTCTGGTGGGCAGGGCCGCATCCGGTGGTGTGTTTTGGGGTGTCTGTGAACTTAGTATGAGTTTAGGCAGCCTCTCTGCTAATGGGTGGGGCTGTGTTCCTGTCTTCCTAGTTGTTTGGCATGGTGCATCCAGCCCTGGAGCTTGCTGGCCATTGGGTGCAACTGGGTCTTAACGTTGAGACAGAGATCTCTGGGAGAGCTCTTGTTGATTGATATTATGTGGGGCCAGGAGGTCTCTGGTGGTCCAATGTCCTGAACTCGGCTCTCCCACCTCAGAGGCTCAGGCCTGACAACAGCAGGCCAGAGCACCAAAACCCTGTCAGTCACAGGGCCACATGTACAAGAAGCTTATTGATCTCTGCACTTCTGGAGAGCAGGTCAGCTCCACAGACATGTCTCCCATGTCAGTCCTCCTCTGGGGGTGACCAGGGGCCCACAGCACGGGAGGAGCTGGGTGCTGATCTGGGCCAACCTTGGGCTGGGCTGGCTGCACTGGACCAGTCACCAGGCTGTGGCGGCCACACTGCCCCTCAAACGGATGGGCTGGGCTCCCTGAACGGAGCGAAACCACGCCAGGGCCTGAGGAAGCGGCTTCCCAGGGCCAGCGGCCCCATGGAAGGCTGGTCCTAGAGACCCTGGGGACCACTGACTCCCCAGGTGACCGACTATTTATTCTTGCACCCATTTTGGTAAATTTTCCAAGATTTTGTCCACTTCTTATCAACTTTCAAAGTTATGTCCTCAATATTTATCATTAGAGCCTGCTGTCATCATTTTAACATCCAGAACTTCTATACTTAAATTTTCTTTTTCAACTCCAATGACTACTTTTTATTAATTGCAATAGGGGTTTGTCAATTATATTAATCTTTTCAAATAACTTATTTAATTTTGTATATCCTCTTCATTAATAGATTAATTTCTATTGTATTGAATTCTGCTCTTACGCATATTACCTTCTTCTACTTTCTTTGCATTTAGTTAAGATGGAAGCTTATTGAATTTTTACTTTTCTCTCTTTTCTATAACAGCATTTTTTATTTATTTATTTATTTTTTTGCGGTACACAAGCCTCTCACTGTTGTGGCTCCTCCAGTCCCGTTATGGAGCACAGGCTCCGGACGCGCAGACTCAGTGGCCATGGCTCATGGGCCTAGCCACTCCACTGCATGTGGGATCTTCCCAGACCGGGGCACAAACCCGTGTCCCCTGCATCGGCAGGCGGACTCTCAACCACTGCGCTACCAGGGAAGCCCTATAACAGCATTTAATGCCATAAAATTCCATCTAAATTCTGCTTAAGCTGCATTCCACCAGTTTTGACATTTAATAATTTTATTATAAATCAGTTCTAGGTATCTTCTAATTCTCATGATGGTTCCTTCATTGACTCTTTAATTGTTTAGAAGCTATTTCTTATTTCCTAACATATGCTTTTTCCAGTTTTATTTTCATTATTAATTTCTATGTTAATTACATTATAGCAGCCAAGCATATTTTTCCCTGCTTATTACCTGCATATTTGTATATTTTAATCCTTTCCCTCCTTTCTCTTTCCTGTCATTGTATTTTATGTTGGTAGTGGCTAAAATTATGGTCTTTTGTTTACAGGATAACCAAGTGGGATTGTTACTGGATTAGAAGGGTAATCAATATCATCCAGTGATGAATTCTGTGACAGAATTCTGTATACCACACACTGTTTAAATATAGCTGGACCAACATCACCTTGTATCTGAAAGGGAAAGAAAGCCCTTTCTGTCAGTTTAAAGAGCATCTTCCTTGCTGTGCTGATCAAGACATTATAATCTGAATCTGCCTATGTCCACTTTAGAGCAGAAGCATGTTTTCTCTGCAGATGCTTAAGAGTACTTTCTATTCAAAAAGGTATTTAATATATGCTTCCTGAATAAGAAGTTGACTTTCTATATCCTCATAATATAAAAAGGAAAATCACAGAGTTCTTAAAGCCAAAAGCATTCTCAGTGAGTTATTAATTCAAACTGCCACCTATGAGTAGGACCTCACATAAAGTCAGTTGTCTGGTAGGCATCAAGGGACAACATATCTGATATTCCACTGCTAGTCCAATATTTCAACAGTTCCTACTATTAGAGAAGTTGTGATTAATCCACAGCTTTGTCTCTGGCCCCTTATACCTCAGGTACTACCTGAGACTAGACAGCCAATAAAAGACAATTTAGGCCAGATGAACTTGAGTCTGTGCTAGGACCACCCAGATGACCCAGGACCAGCTGCCTAGACTAGGCTTTTTACTACCTGTATCCATATCCTGGTTTCATGCTTTGAAATTTGATGCCTGACTGACTTCATTGATTCAGTGACCTATTTGGCCAATGGTCCTTGGATTTCTCTTACTATGCACGTCCCTGATTTCAGCATTACCCACTGCTTCGGGGGTAACAGAGACTCCATCCACCAGCCTTGCTCCTATGGATCTCCTACCAGCCAGCTTAGTTTTCTCAAAAACCTTTATTCTCTCCTTTGCCAGCTCACCTCCACACAACTAATTTTATCCCACCAACCAGAGCGAGGGACTCCAACAATTTGTCAGCTAAATCTTACTACTCCAGATGAATTCCACATTCTCTGATTCTATATTAAGATACAGACTATGTGGTCATCACCCTTCATATACTCACATTCCTTTCAAGAAAAAGCTTAACAACAATGCTTCCTTTAAAATGAGACAGATTATGTTGGATATACCACTGACATTAATAATATTTCTGTGGATTATAGCTATTCAAGTCGATTCAACTCAATGACAGCATTTGGAGCAGCAGATCAAGGACATAATAGAAACAGAAAAATAAACTATAATCTTTCTACTGATATAAAAGGAAAGCTAAACAATTGCTTTTCTTCCAGTTTAGGACAAGTCTACATACCACAAAATAAGGTAAAAGGGTTATACAACCACCTATGTAAAGCATACACAAACAAAGAAAAGGAAAGAAAAAAAACTACCACTAAGACCTCATTCCCCTGCCCTCATTCACAAAACTCGACAAATTAGATACCTGGATAATTAACTTTAAAATGCAAACTACTAAGAAAATAATTATACAGGGCAATGGGGGAAATTGTCATTTCAGATCATTTCTAGACCATTAGAAGGCAGAAAAAATAACTTAAGTCACAAAAATCACACAGAAGGTATAAATACTTGAACTCAGTAGGAAACAATTCTAAAAAAATAAACAGGACTGAAGGCCAAGAACAAAGAAAAAGCATAATATAAATGCCCTATGTCCTTTTCAAAAAATCTCTTTGTCCTTTTATTCTTTTAATAGCTTCCTTTTTCTCTTCACTTGAAATTATTCATTCAAAATCTTCTTCATATGGGGCTGTTAATAATGTCGTCCACCTACAAGCAAAAATCTCTGTATACTAATATATACATTTTGGCTTTTCTTCCTGATCTTTGTTGGACAGATTATACATAGATGTCATAATGCTGTACACTGCTGGGATCTAACACCAAGGTGTATCTTTGTTCCTGGATATTTTTCTTTTACTTACTCTTTGAGAAAGACAGCAAAACATGCTGAAGCATGTTTCGTTTAAGTTTGTTTGAAAAGATATGTGTAAGACAGAAATGCAAAGTCTGAAATAGTGTTAATTAGGAAACATATCAATGTAAAGAACTGGTCTAACATCCTACAGAGATACAAAGATAATGCCATTTACCACTCTGTTTTCCTCTTTATTTTTAATGTGTTGCATTAAAAATACTGATCAGGGACTTCCCTGATAGCACAGTGGTTGAGAGTCCGCCTGCCAATGCAGGGGACATGGGTTCGATCCCTGGTCTGGGAAGATCCCACATGCCGCGGAGCAACAAAGCCCGTGTACCACAGCTACTGAGTCTGCACTGTAGAGCCCGCGAGTCACAACTACTGAGCCCGGGTGCCTAGAGCCTGTGCCCCACAACAAGAGAAGCCATCGCAGTGAGAAGCCCGTACACCGCAACGAAGAGTAGCCCCCACTCTCTGCAAGTAGAGAAAGCCCGTGCACAGCAAGGAAGACCAAGTGCAGCCAAAAATAAATAAATTTATTTATTTTTTAAAAACTACTACTCAAAGGATACTACCCATCCTTTGGTATTAATTGCCTCAAGCTTCTCCATAGAAGAGCGCTGTTGAACACATGGCTTATTCTACCTTTTCAGGATTCTGGAACTGAAATTTACTGAGCTGGACACATGTCAACCATAGGAAATTTAGCGCTTGTTGAAAATAAGCATAGTTTTCTTCCCGTTTCTAGGTTCTCTTCCATTAGTCAGTTTTTATGAGTAATTTAGTATCAACTCTGAATGTATATAGGCCACACTGTCTTTATTATAGCAGTAACACATTTTTTAGATTATATTCTGGATATTTCTATAAGACCTACAGGTTTGTCATTCTTTAAGATTGCTTTGGCTATTTCTAGCCCATTGTATATCTACATGTATTTTAGAACCAGCTTATCATTTTCTGCAAATAAAATCTAGAAAATTTATTAGAATTATGTTGAATTTATAGCTTTATGAAAGACTGACATCAGTTTCTTTGGAGTTCTACAATCAATGAACGTAACTTTTTCTGATTTGGGTTTTTTTTTTTTAATGGAGATACAATTCACATACCATAAAGTTCACCCTTTTAAAACATGCAATTCACTGTATAGCACAGGGAACTCTTCTCAATACTCTGTAATGACCTATATGGGAAAAGAATCTAAAAAAGAGTGGATATATGTGTATGTATAACTGATTCACTTTGCCGTACAGCAGAAACTAACACATTGTAAATCAACTATACTCCAATAAAAATTTAAAATAAAATATACAATTCAGTGGTTTTCAGTATATTCACAAGGTTGTACAACTATCATCACTATCTAATTCCAGAACATTTTCATCACCCCCCACCCCCAGAAAAACCCCACATCCATTAGCAGACATCCCCATTCCTGCTGAGCCCCTGGCAACCACTAATCTACTTTCTGTCTCTATAAATTTGCCTATTCTGGACAATTCCTATAAAAGCAATCATACAAAACCTGGCCTTTTGTGACTGATTTGTTTCACTTAGCAAAATATTTTCAAGGTTCATCCATGTTATACCATGTATTAGTACTTTGTTCCTTTTTGTAGCTGAATAATATTCCATTTTATAGTCACACCACATTTTGTTCATCCATTCATTGGTTAATAGACAATTGAGTCGTTTCCACTATTTTAACTATTATGAATAATGTTCCTGTGAACATTCATGTTCAAGTTTTTGTGTTAACGTGTTTCAGTTCCCTTAAGTATATACCTAGGAGTAAAACTGCTTGGTTATATAGTAACTCTACATTAAACTTTTTCCGGAACTGCAAACTGTTTTCCAAAGCAGTTGCACCATTTTACATCACCACCAGCATTGCATGAGGGATAGTTGATGTTTCTAGCGCTTATTATATACCACACACTGTTCTATAGGCATTTCATGTGTTAAGTCACTTAATTCTCACAAAAATTCTGAGTAAAATTAAAAGTAAATTATAAACATAAAGAAAGATGTAAGGAATATAATCAAGTTAATCAGGTGTAACCTTAATAGACACTGTCAGAATGCATTAAAAAACAAACTTAGTCATGTGATATTTAATATAAAATTATTAATAGAAAGCTGAAAATAAATGGATGGGAATTCTTATTAAAGAAAGTAAATTAAGTATTTATCTCTTCTCCTTCCTGAAATCCACAAAAGCAATTGAAAGAAATAAAAAATATATAGACATACTGGGACTTCCCTGGTGGCACAGTAGTTAAGACTCCACACTCCCAATGCAGGGGGCCGAGGTTCCATCCCTGGTCCAAGAACTAGATCCCACATGCATGCTGCAATTAAGAGTTCGCATGCCACAACTAAGGAGCCGGCAAGCCGCAACCAAGGAGCCGATGCAACCAAATAAATAATAAAAATACACAAGTATATTTTAAAAAACATATATATAGAGAGAGACATACTGACAAAGAGAATTAAAGGTAGCGATTAAATTATGACATAGTATGAATGTGTTTCGTGTTTGGTAATTGCAATCGTTGTTGCTTTTATTGTGGTCATCCATTTACAATGCTTGGTGTCAGTTTATTTATCTCTTGTAAAAATAAAATACAGTGTGTGTGTGTGTGTGTGTGTGTGTGTGTGTGTGAGAAAAAACAAAAAACCAAAAAGGTAGCGATTAATTCTTTTTATTGAGATGGTAAATGGGAATTGTTTCTTTAATTTCTCTTTCTGATTTTTCACTGTTAGTGTACAGACATGCAAGAGATTTGAAAAAACAAAGGATTAATCTCCAAAATATACAAACAGTTCATGGTGCTCGATATCCAAAACACAAACAACCCAATTAAAAAATGGGCAGAAGACCTAAATAGACATTTCACCGGAGAAGACATACAGATGGCCAAGAGGCACACGAAAAGATGCTCAACATCTCTAATTGTTAGAGAAATGCAAATCAAAACTACCATGAGGCATCAACTCACACTGGTCAGAATGGCCATCATCAAGAAATCTACAAACAATAAATGCTGGAGAGGCTGTAGAGAAGAGGGAACACTTTTGCACTGTTGGTGGGAATGTAAACTGGTACAGCCACTGTGGAGAACAGTATGGAGGTTCCTTTAAAAACTAAAAACAGAACTACCATATGACCCAGCAATCCCACTACTGGGCATACCCTGAGAAAGTACATATGAAAGGACATAATTCAAAAGGACACATGTACCCCAATGTTCATTGCAGCATTATTTACAATAGCCAGGATATGGAAACAACCTATATGTCCAACAATAGATGAATGGATAAAGATGTGGTACATGTATACAATGGAATATTACTCAGCCATAAAAAGAAACGAAATTAGGTCATTTGTAGACATGTGGATGGACCTAGAGTCTGTCATACAGTGTGAATCCAGCCAGAAAGAGAAAAACAAATATTGTATATTAACACATATATGTGGAATCCAGAAAAATGGTACAGATGAACCTATTTGTAGGGCAGGAATAGAGACGTAGACATAGAGAAAGGATATGTGGACACGGCAGGGGAAGGGGAGGGTGGGATGAATTGGGAGATTAGGGTTGACCTAAATACACTACCATGTGTAAAACAGATAGCTAGTGGGAACCTGTTGTATAGCACAGGGAGCTCAGCTCGGCGCTCTGTGACGACCTAGATGGGTGGGATGCAGGGGGGGGGAGGAGGTCCAAGAGGGAGGGGATATAGTATACATATAGCTGATTCACTTCATTGTACAGCAGAAACTAACACATTGTAAAGCAATAATTTTTTAAAAAAGGAAAATATGGAAACTATAAAAAAAAGGTGATTAAGAAAAAAGATACTACCAAGTATTTGAACCTGGAAATCTGTCGGACTAGCAGACTCAGCTGATGAGAGAAAGCTAAAACTAGGCCAGCAGCCAAGTAAGCTTATTTTAGCTGTACAACTTCAGGTGAGGCACCCAGTGACTCTAAAGATTGGGGTTCAGGACATTTCAAAGTATGCATAAGTAAGAATTAAAGTCCATACCCCTACTCAGTACAATCAAGGTTTGAAGACCAGCTCTATTTATCACCTGTGTAATCCTAGACAAATTCTTGAACCTCTCTGAGCTCAGTTTCTTCATCTGGAAAATGAATATGCTAGTGAAACCTACTTCAATTTAGTACATGTGAAGCCATTAGAACAGTGCCTGCCACACAGTAAATTCTGAATGAAGACTGGGTATTAATAAGAGCTCCAGAAGGAAAATGGAGAGAAGGAAATTACCAAACTAACAATATTTTAAAAGTCCATAACTAAAGGACACAAGTTTCTAGATTAAAGAAGCTCAGCTGGTACCCAGTACAATGAATCTAAGGAGACTCCATCCAGGGCACAATAGCTGTCTAGAAAAAAAAAAAAAAATCTAAAAACTTTTAAAGTGAAAAATCAGGTCACATTCAAAGGATAAGAAGTGAGAATCGCATTTGATTTCTCAACAACAACTCTAAAAGCTAGTATTTTCCTGAAAAATTCTAAGGGAAAGATGAACTTCCAATTTAGAAATTTAAACCCAATCAAATATTAATCAAATTGGAGAGTAAAGATGTTTTCAGACATAAAGATCTCAAAAAATTTATCCCCTGTGCATCATTTCTTAGGAAACTACCTGAGGAGGTAACAAACAAAACTTTGGGCTTAAAACAAGAAAGAGGAAGACTTAGAATACAGAAAATAGGGGATCCAACAAAAAAGGTTGGTAATAGGAATTCACAGGATGATGAGAGAAGTCCCAGGCTGATGACTGTTCAATAGGCTTGCAAAGTAAGCAGTCCACAGTGGAGCACAATGATGGAAGGTTCCAGAAGGAACAACTAAAGAAAGAGAAATGGCACTCAAATGATCAGTTTTTAGTTTATTTTTCAACTTGGCAAATAATCTGGGGCTGAATTAGTGACAAATACATAATAAAATGAAAAGAAATATAAGACAATTACCAAATTCAGGAAAAACAAAAGGTTAAACAAGATAATGTGCAACATAGCACAAAAATATGATTGATATAAACATTTTCATATAAAGAAAATTTTGATATTGATTTAAGAAAAACATGACATTTATAATGGGAAGCCTAAAAGAATAAAACTGTGTATGACTGGTACTGGGAGAATGTATAAGAAAACTAAATCTCACAAAATTAGTAGGAAGTCCATTGGTGATGTCTGAAAATGGGAAAAAAATCAATCATTATAGCATGCTTTTATTTTTAAATAAGCAAGGAAATAATAAGAAAAAAGAGCTAAAATTTTTTAAAGTAATTGCCAGCAGGGAACAGGCCTCAGGACTAAGGAGGCCTGTAATATTATGTATTTTAGGCATTGCAATTTTTTTGTAATATTAGGTACCTCAACTAAAAACGTAAATTTCAAGTAATAAAACCAAATGAAGAGATGGTCAAAGAGATTCAAGGCAGATATAAAACGAAGTAAAGTATACATGTATATAATGGAATATTAGTCAAAGGAAAGAATAAGGGCTTCCCTGGTGGTGCAGTGGTTGAGAGTTCGCCTGCCGATGCAGGGGACACGGGTGCGTGCCCCGGTCTGGGAAGATCCCACATGCCACGAAGCGGCTAGGCCCGTGAGCCCTGGCCGCTGAGCCTGCGTGTCCGGAGCCTGTGCTCCGCAATGGAAGAGGCCGCAACAGTGAGAAGCCCGCATAAAAAAAAAAAAAAAAAAGAATGAAATAATGCCATTTGCAGCAACATGGACGGACCTAGAGACTGTCATACTGAGTGAAGTAAGTCAGAGAAAGACAAATATTGAATATCATATAATATTGCTTATATGTGGAATCTGTATGTGGAATCTAAAAAAAACGGTACAAATGAACTTATTTACAAAATATAGAGTCACAGATGTAGAAAACAAATTTATGGTTACTGGAGGGAAGTGGGGGGTGGGATAAATTGGGAGATTGGGATTGAAATAGTTACACAACTATATATAAAATAGATAACTAATAAGGACCTACTGTATAGCACATGGAACTCTACTCAACACTCTGTAATGACTTATATGGGAAAAGAATCTAAAAAAGAGTGGATAAATGTGTAACTGATTCACTTTGCTGTACAGCAGAAACTAACACAAGATTGCAAATCCACTATAAAGTAAAGCAGTAGTAGCAATATTAATAGCAAAAAAAGAAATATAAATTAAATATAAATTTAAGTACTAAAGTAAAAAGTAAAATTATGTGATGATAAAAGGTAGAATTTTCAAAGATGATTAAACATTCATAGACTTGCTTTCACTAAATATACAGAGCTAAATACATGAGGATTTTTTTAATGCAAATTTAATTATAATCCAATTAAAGGGACTTCCCCTCCCAACCAAGATGGAATAACAGGAACCAGATTTACCCTGCTGCCAGAAACAATTAAGTAACCAACAGAATATATGAATAACGGTTTTCAGGACACTGGACATCAGGCAGTGGAAACAGTGATCCCTAAGAGTGAAAAACAAACAAGATGAGCCCTTAAACCTCCCCAGTTTACTGCCCAGAGAGAGTTTCTAACCATAGTGCAGGGAGGTGAAACTGAGGCAGAACCCAGTGAACTTCCTGATTTGAGGAGATCTAGAATTCTATACACAGTGAAAGTATCTTTGAACAACAAAAGTAAATAAAGACTTTTTCAGATATACAGAAGCTGGAAAAATTTATTACCAGCAGACCCGCATTCTAAGAAATGTTAGAAGAAGCTCTGTAGACAAAGGTAAATAATACCAGATGGAAATATGGCTGTATATAAAAGAACTAAGATAACCAGAAATAATAACATTAGTCAATATGTAGATTTTTTTCTCAGTATTTAAATCTTTGAAAAAGATACTTGACTATTTAAACAAAAATAATAACAATGTAGTATGGGATTTGTAACATATATAAATGTTAAATATATGAAAATAGTAGTACAAAAGTCAGGAAGGAAGAAAGAGAAGTATGTTATTGTAAGATTTTTATAGTAAACATGGCATGGTATAGTGTCACTTGAATGTAAACTGTGGTAAGTTAAAGACATATACTGTATACCCTAACACAAGCACTGAAATAGCAAAGCAAAGAGTTATAGCTAATGAATCAAAAAAGGAAATAAAATTTAACCATAAAACAGCTTCAATTAATTAAAAAATAAGAAAAAGGGAAAAAAAAACCTAAGGGGATAAATAAACAAATAGCTAGGTGATAGATTTAAGCCTAACCATATCAATGATCACATTAAATATAAATGGTCTAAGTATCATAACTAAAAGGCAAAGATTGTCAGATTGGATATAAAAGAAAAACATTCTGCCTACAAAAAACACATTTTAAATACAAATTCACATTTAGGTTAAAAATAAAAGGATGTAAAAAGACACACCATGGTAACATTAATCAAAAGAAAGTAATGGTATTATTCAGACTATTACTAGATTTCAGAGTAAAGAATATCATAGCTATACAGGGATAAATTTACCAAGACAACATAGTAATCTTAAAATTTTTGCATTTAATAACATAGTTTCAAAGTACATAAAGCAACAACTGATAGAAGTGCAATGAGTAATAGATAAATTTACAGTTATAGTTAGGAATTTCAATACCCATCTCTCAATAATAGATAGAATAAACAGAATCCGTAAGAATATAGACTCGAACATAATCAACCAACATGTCCTAATTAACTATCCAACAAGAGCAGAATACACATTCTTTTCAAGTGCACATGGAACATTCACCAAGATAGACCATTATTTGGCAGCATAAAACAAATCTTGATAAACTTAAAACAATTCAAGTCATACAAAATGTATGGTCGCTAACTACAGTGAAAAAGAATTAAAAGGAACACACTGAAAAAAAAAAAAAGAAAAGAAAAGAAAAAGTGGTAGAGGTTAGCTGTAACATCAAGTTCTACATAACTGAACCTGACATATGTCCCAAGTTAGGAGTAAGTGCTGTGCAATGTTCTACCTGGTACATATGTCAGACCAATATTTGTCTTCTTTCCCCATTCATAAAGACTACTCTTGCCCTTAATACCCAGACATGTCAAGCTTACAACTGGGTTTGCCTCAGTGTCTATTCCTCTTAGAAAAAAAGGAAGACATTTCTTTCACATACTGGTTGGCTCTCCTCACAGTTCAATCTTGTCTACAGAATATTTTGCAAATATCTCTCCAAGTTCCTAAGTGTTGGTAGCATTTTATCCTAATTTCCAGCATTGGCCTGCCTTTTTCTCTAATTTTATATTCCTTTGATCATTTCAATGAGAATTTAGAAAAAATAGTTAAATGCACATGCTCAAACAACTTTAAGTCATAATCCATGTATCTTTGCTAATAAATTACATTTTTTATTTCAAAGCACCAAGAAACAGAATTTCATACACTTTCCTTATTTCATAAAACTGCATATTTAGTTTTGTCTAGATAATTACCTTCAAACATCTAGCTAAAGTAAAAAGCCTTCCCAAATATGTGTATCAGAAAAATATATATCCATAGAGTCAACAGGCATATTCTTCATGCATTGCCTTAATAAAAATGTAACAGTGATTTTCAGAATTTTCAGAAGCCAAAAGTTAAAGAGAGAGACTTGGGGGGAAAGAAAAAGAAAAAAGATAAAATTAGCAACAGGCCAAAAAGCTAAAGTCCTTGTTCAATCATTGCCATAAAATGCGTGCAAGTGCGCACACACGCACGCACTCACTCACACACACACCCTACCCTCTTTATTAAAATGCATAAAGCAGCCAGAAGCAGGAGCACCAATAAATTCTTCTGTATAAGCAGAATTTTTTAATGGCTCCCTGAACACTAATAACCGCTGCTCTCTTACGTGTACTTGACTCTGTTTAACCTTTTTCTGGTGCTTTTTAACTTCTCCAAGTCAGGTGCTAATATGGAACTAATGTGGGGTTTATTTTCCCTATAGGAATAGCAAAAAGAGCAGTGCACATTATCGTAATCGCACAAGTCCTTCTAGCAGTTGTAGGACTTTAGATCAAAGCCTATGTATTATAGCTCAGGAAAAGAATTTAATAACAATTACAAGTGTAAGCATCTTGTTTTTAAACTTCAGATATTCCATTGAATATTAGTCATGGAAAAAACACTCTTGGCAAGCAAGTGACGCAGTAGGAGGGAAAATGGACATCCTGTCAGTCCTAAGTTGCTGTTGGCCTCGGCAAAAAGGATACCCATGCAATAGCCAACCATCACAGCCTGACATTGATGAAGGATAGCTAGAAACACAAACCCTTTTTATCTTTGGAAGATAAATTTTTGAGGTGGTTCTCACTCCTGGAAATAATACAATTTAAGTGAATGGGGTAGGGACAATGTCGTATTTCTGCTCATATCAATCATGAGCCTCAATATTCCAGGGTCCTTATGAGTTGCAACTTGAAAGCATTAAACCATATCCCAGACTCAGCATTTCTGCCTGTTTCATCTTCATATAAAGTTGGTTTTTTTTATGATTTTTCTCTCACAGGATACCTTGGAGATGTGGCAAACACCTCCTTGGTGGAAATGAATAAGATACATCAAGATTTTTTCCTCCTGACTTTTAGCTGCTGGATACTTTTCAATTCTTTTATTTTTCAAAAACAGAGGTCACCCTAGCATCCTGACACTATAGTAGTTGTGTTCCAGCTGCATTAATACAGTTCCTGCTGAGCTTCTGCAGAAAGAGGAATTCATTTGACACCAGCAAGGAGAAGACAAGAGAATAATTAAGAGAGGATGAATAAAGAATTTAAATGAAAGAGAATAGCAAGAACAGAGTAAATGACTATATGTGGGTGTGCATGTATGTATAAATGGGGGAACACAAGTAAAACTGTATAGGAAGAGGGTTACCCAGGAACCAATATATGTTATTTTTTAAAAAGAAAGAAATGAGAATTTGTTGGTCTTCAGTGAAACACAGCCACCTTAAAGTTTTTATCTGGGTCCAATTTAAATACCATCTTGAAATAAAAACTGAGGTAATCACTTTTCTCAGCTGAATAAAGACAGGTCTACTGAGCAGCCCACAGCAATAAAATTAGTTGCTTCCGATATTAGCCCAGTGTTTTCATCAAAGCTGTAGTCAGGTATGTAGCTGGGCCAACACAGTTTTAAATCATTGCTCCGACACCCTAAATATGTTCATCATACTTGGAAATGTAGAGTGTTTGCACTCAAAAATTCTTTTCAGACACAGGATCCTCTATGCAAATGAACTTGGGTAATATTTACCTCTTATCTAAAGTTAGATGGTAACACTAAAATATCCTCTTCTGAGACACATATCCACAGAAAGAAAAAGTTGAAACACATTTTCTCTGTTCTGTTCATTGTAAAATAACTAAAATGACTAGAATAAGCAAATATACCTGGTAAATATGTTCTGAAATATTGCTAAAGCAATTTTAAAAATATAGTCCTAAAACGATCATATACAACATGATATCCAAGAAACTTTTAACTATAGCACTGATAGTGATGAAATAAAGATGTAAATATCTGGCTAATTAGCCAACAAGATTTTAACTTATTTCCTTAAATTTTATTTGTGTAGGGGCTTCCCTGGTGGCACAGTGGTTGAGAGTCCGCCTGCCGATGCAGGGGACACGGGTTCATGCCCCGGTCCGGGAAGAGCCCACATGCCGCGGAGCAGCTGGGCCCGTGAGCCATGGCTGCTGAGCCTACGCGTCCCGAGCCTGTGCTCCGCAATGGGAAAAGGCATAGCAGTGAGAGGCCCGCGTACCAAAAAAAAAAAAAAAAAATTTTATTTGTGTAGTAAAAACTTACATCAAGCCAATGTACTTATGAATAATTTCCCTCTCACCTCCAAATGTAATAACTAATAACTATCAAAATTGGAGAATTAATTTCTATAACCTTTCTTTTCTCCTTCTCATTCTCTAAAGTGAGCAGCTGAAAGTACAAGTAATTTAAGAGATCTTAACTATGCAGAAACTATGTAAATATCTTGGTAATAACTCAGTTAAGAGCTGCCTGTATAGTTCTAGGTCAACTTTAATTAGGATGATGGTAACACTTAGTTGGTATGTTGGCCTCCACTTCATAGATGAGAACTCATCTATGTGCAAGGCACTGATTTTGCTTTGATTTTATCATCCCCAATTTGTAGGTGAAGAAACTGAGGCTTGGAGAGGTTCATGATTTTTTTTTTTTAAGGTCACATGACTACCAAGCCAAGATGTAAATGCAGGCCAGTCTAACTTCAGAGATGACCCTCTTCTCCACTTACTGCCTCCCTAATACTGACACATCCTAACGATTCCTATTCACAACTGTTCAGTTATCAGTGTAAAACTATATATCTTTCTGTGCATCCTGGATTCTGTTTCATCTACATCTCAAGGGTCAGTGCTTTACAAATTCTATTTTAAAGAATCATATTTCCAGTTTGACCACTAGCACCTCCAAGAATTAGATTTTTCACCTTCATGTTATATATGGAAAATAATCATTGATAGCATCATGTTCCGAAGTGGAGAGTAGTAACAAGAAATCTAAGTAAGCCATTTTCTTTGTAAATTTAAAAAATATATTTTCTACTACCTGTTTAAATTTTTCAAAATTTGAAATGCCTTCAACTCTAGCTATGCCAATTCTGCAATTCTTCTTAAATGGCCAGCTTTTATAAAGAGCAGGCAGGATTTCCAGCTCCACACAGTAATAATAGTGATAATAATACCTGTGTTTTTATAGCACCTTTTCTCCCAGGAGCTCCAGTTATTGGATTAACTCTACTGGTTTCCCTTGCCAACCTACTTCCAAATACTATAATACCTTTTATTACTGTGCATTATAAGGAGAGAAAAACTATTTGAAGTGTAAATAGTATGCTAAAGAATCAGTAAATATAGATTTTACCTAATGCAAACACATTTCAAGAAAAATGTATATATTTTAACAAATATCTGGCCCATTATTAGGAGAATTTTTTATTTCTTTTCACCTCTAACTGAATTAAATTTCCATGGTTAACAGTTACCAGCAAAGTTTTAACTATTTGAGTGTTTGGTTAATGCATAAGGAGATAATCAGGTTGGCATTTTCGTACTTAATTTATTATGAAATTAAGTATCAAAAAAAACATCTGAATGTGGACAAGATCTTTTAATTAAATGGCATCTTAAGAAAATAGCTCTTAAAAAGGGAAAAAACAAGGTATATATACATTCTGAGGCAGCTAATCACCTGTTTTCTTGCACTAAGCCAAGACGGTAACCTGTGAACTTAGTATAATTTTGCTTCTACCCCAAGTATTCCCATGTCATACTGAAATATCCAAACGCTTTGATTTGCCTATACAGTGCTGACTGAAACACAGTGACTGCTTACTTACCATGAGTGAAAGTTACTCAAAGAATCAACCCACACCAAATTTTTACTTCTTAGAAAATATTGTAATTATGTAGACAATATGATGCTGACTGGTCCACATGGCTTCTTTCTTTCCAGAAATATCCATTGCAAGCAAGGATCCAGACAGCCAGATGTGGTATATTTACTTTTGTGATCTCATTGTTTATGACAGTCAAGTCAAACAGAAACTTTTCTGTGAATCAACCCCAGTTTCCCAGTCGCTGAGTATGAATGCTCCTGTGGACATTTGTTGTAAATAGTTTGACCACATTTGTCACGTGTCTGGAACTTACTTCAGAGGCAAAATGGCAATATGCAGCATATGGGCTTAGAATTCACAAAAAGTCCTCTCGTGAGGGGAAAGATTAGAATTACATGATCACAGCAGAGGAAGTTATTAACTCAGCAATTCCAGACAGAGTGTCCTGCCAAGCAGCAGAGAGTGAATTGGGGGAGACAGAATGGGGTAAGAAATTAAAATGAGACCAGAACGTCAAAAATTGAAAATGATAGTGATAAAGTGAAAGTTAAAACAATGACTAGGTATACTATATATATATAGTTTACATATGTCTGTAAAAGAGTAGCACCTGGTAAGAATCTACAGTTAGAGTTAATCAGAGTACTTTCTTTCTTCCTCATAAGAAATGTCTAAGACAAAACAAACTGATTTCATAGTTGTTATAATATCCAACATTTGTAAATATTTATTCAGTACCTCCCCACGTAACTAGTACTATGGTAGAAGTATATCTAAATGTTAAAGAGAAATAATTAATTTAGAACTACCTGTACACTTGCTTTTCTTAATTTGAAAGACTACAGATTAAAATATTACCTCAAATTTTATTCTGCTAATAGAAGTGAATGGCAATGATTGGTCTACGTTGTCTTGTCCAAGCTTCCTTGTGGCAAATAGATGTAACTTTCATTAACTTTGTAGTTGCAAAGTACAAACACTAGCTACACATGTGAAATATATGTGAATCTCAGTGAGATTTCACAGTAGAGGTTTTGTTCTTTCTTTTGAAGGTGTTATCAATGCCGTCACCACCAAGGGGAACAATAAATCTCTTGGATCTAATGGCACACCCAATGAGCAGGGTACTATTCAGAGGCGAAGCTTTTCTTCAATAACTAATACACCAAAGAAAACCCACAAGTTTTTTCAAAAGGGTGATTATCCTCATCGTCTTTAAAAGCTCTCTATTCTCTACTGGTGATAAAATTATGAGTTTTTCAGGATGACTTTTGCAAGTAGGTTGTGTTTCCAAACAGGGCCAAAACACATCTTTTGCAATGATAACCTTTCCACTTCCCTGTAAGGAGGTAGAGTTTATTCTCTTCTCCTGAAATGTAGACTGGCCCTGTGACCAACTTTGATCACAGGATCAATCCAGATGTGGTAGAAGTGACATCGTAAAACATCACAGGCCAGGCCTTAAGAGATCTGCAGCTTCTGTCTGACCTCCAGCATGCCCCTTGGAACCAGCTGCCATGCTGTGAGCAAGTTCAACCTATCCTTAGAATATATTCTCCCTACCTTATTTCTTGCTGAAGATGGTTTCAAGTAATTAGGGCCACTTCAAATCCCAACGGCAAAAAGTTTTAATGCCTAAGGTAATTCTTCTTAAAAAGTGTATCAACTTGCTTAAAATTCTGAAAAGGCTATCCTTATAAAAAGGGCCTGAACATATATTTGTTTGGGCAGGAAAAGTCCTCTGAGCTTAAAAAACCTGGGTTTCAGT
Source organism: Aethalodelphis obliquidens (assembly GCF_003676395.1). NCBI lineage: Eukaryota > Metazoa > Chordata > Mammalia > Artiodactyla > Delphinidae > Aethalodelphis > Aethalodelphis obliquidens. The sequence goes on from NW_020837964.1 coordinate 16,751,880, forward strand.
CCCAACTCCGCCATATTATTTGAGTCTACATCTTGTCACCACTAAAATTTGAAAAATAATGAGAATTCAGTGAGATAACATGTGGGAAAGGCTTGTAAATGGTAAAAGTCATTCTGGAGAAAAAAAAAAGTGAGACATTATTCAATAGGCCATTTGTACATAGTAAGATTGTACTCCCATACAGAAGTGGCTCTGCGTTGCTATATCCAGCTTTCTGAAAATATGAATTCAGGCTATGACTTTCCCAGCAGGAGGGCACCCAGTCCAACTGCAGGAGACTCAGCAGGCACTGGCCTTTGTATATTCATTCAACAAGTATTAATTTGGCATTAATGTAGCTGACACTGTTCTAGGCACAGGTACACAGCATGAACAAAAACAAAATCTAGGCTCTCTTGGAACTTTTATGTGCATGACTAGAGACATGTTATGCTAGTAAGAGCTAAGAAAAGAATAAGTAAATCTAGGTAAGGAAAAAGACAGTAATCAGGAGGGTAAGAGATTTTTTTAGGGAAGGCCTCTCTGATACGGTAAACTTATGTAGAAACCTGAATGAAGGGAACAAACCTTACAAATATGTGTGAAAGGATATTCCAGGCAGTGGGAACAACCACTGCAAAAGCCCTGAGATGGTATCATGCTCACTGTGTCCATGACCAGCAGGTAGGCTGGTACAGCTGAGATGCAGGCGGCAATGAGAAGAGTGATAGGAGAAGAGAGCAGAGAGCCAGAGGGGTCCCTATCAGGTAAGGTGTGGTGGACCACAGAAACAACTTTAGATTTACTCCAAGTGAGAAGAGACACCAAAAGAGGTCTTGAACAGAGCAGAAGCATAACACAATCTATCTTTTTAAGAAATCAGGTAGCTGGGTGTAGAATACATCATGGAAGGGAAGCAGGAGCCTATATAGAATGCTTTTGCAGAAGTCCTGGCAAGAGGTGATGCAGCGTGGACTCAGGCTGTGGTGGTCAGAGGGTTAGAAGTGGCTGTATCCTGGATCTTCTTCAAAATCAGTGCCAGCAGATTTGCCAACAGATTGTGGTAGTGGGTGGGAAGTAAAAAGGAGTCAAGAAAGAGATGGATTGTACTGTTTCCAAGCAAACAAAACAACAATTTTACGATTAGTTTTGCTGAAAGATAAACAAAAAATAGGTCATCTTTAGCACCAGGTTTTCAATGTCCTGGCCAAAGGAAAAAAAAGTATTTTTTAATGCCAGTAATCGCTTTAGAAATTATTTAACTGTCATATAAATGTACTGATTTGGGGGAAATATTATGAGATGCACAAAAGCAACTCAAATTCTATTTTCTTTAGTTAAAGCTTTATAACTAAGCACAGCTGCAGACTACCCAGGCATAATTATAGCTTCCCCTGGCAGGCAGGCCCCTTGGTTTGAAGCATAGCATTTCATTAATAAAATGAAAGAACGTATGAAATTGTATTTTTAAACAGTTGAAATGGAAGGAGACTCTTAGGTGGCAGGCTCTCTTGACTAGGCCGCAACCTAGTGTGTTCAAGTGTCACGTGAACGTCGCCTGTCACACATCCCATTCTAGCACGAGTGAGGCTGGCCTTCCCATGGGGTGTTCAGGTAATACACTGGGCCTTCTTAATGCAGACACTCTTGTAATTTCACAGCATTACAGGGAAGGAAAAGGCACAACCTGTGGGCATCCTTACTGCACTCACGTTCTACATGTATCTTTGTTTTGTCAGACTAGCAGGTTACCAAGAAGCAGTATTAAAAGAAAATGCATGCAACTGACAAAAATTATGTTGTCCACTGTCCAGTGATTTCTCATTTATATCTGCTCAACTATTTGCATTTCACTGTATTATTAAATTACTGCATATACTAATTAGCACCACAACTCCCAAAACATGACATTTTCAATTCCTCCTGGAGCTACCAACAAAATCCAAGTACTTTTTTTACAAAAGTAAAAATCTATGTTTGTTCTCTGTGGGATTTAATCCTTGATAAAGAGAAGAAAATTTAATTTTATGTTGTTTCAAATTACCCATTTTACAGATGAGAATTAGATTTTCTCCCTAGACCCTAACGTTACATACTAAATCACAGCCCTTCAAAGTAAGTAAACTGAAATGTTTTCAGAAATGAAATAATTGACGAAGTCCTGTTGTTTTTAACACAGGACTGTGTAATAGCTGTTGTTTTTAACACAGCTCCCTTAAAACCTAGAGATAAGTGATGTTTGTGAATAACAATGTAAGAATGGATTTAGTAACTCCATAGAGTTCTTTTCAAATGCTCATAAAACGTTTTTTAATTAATCCAGTGGTAAGTCGTAAAGAAAATCATACAGCAATATTCTCTGGCTACGGGAAATAAAGAAATTAAGAGCAAAACCAAAAACTAACCACCTAAAACTTTTAAAACACTCTTCTGAATAACTCAATATCTAAGAATAAAATTATAGACTATTTAGAAATTAATGATGGTTTCCACTAATAAAAACCAGAACTTCTAGGGGCTTCCCTGGTGGCACAGTGGTTGAGAGTCCGCCTGCCGATGCAGGGGACACGGGTTTGTGCCCCGGTCCGCGAAGGTCCCACATGCCGCAGAGCAGCTGGGCCCGTGAGCCATAGCCGCTGAGCCTGCGCGTCCGGAGCCTGTGCTCCGCAACGGGAGAGGCCAAAACAGTGAGAGGCCCGTGTACCGCAAAAAAAAAAAAAAAAACAAAACAGAACTTCTTAGAGAAGTGACAGATTCCAGATCTGGGGCAAGAGTTGTACAATGTAAGTCTGGGACATTTTGTTGTTCCAGAAAACAAGTTATCAAAGACTACAGGGGTCACATGAAAAGGACCTAGGATCAATGCAGAGGGCTTCCAATGGCCAAAGATGGGACAATGTGAACACTGAAAAAGTAATGACAATGGATTGAAACACAAACATATTAAAATCTATGCATTTTTAATAACATTCTAGAGATTTCTAGAGTACCAACTCACTTTGAAATATTGTAAGTAAGAGATTCCAGAATTTATCCTGCCCTCCTCTATGAAATCTATCTCAGGGTAAGCATTTAGTTGATATAAAGAATTAATAGAATCAAAACTCCCCACTTTGCAACCTCTAATGAAATAATGCATCTGGGCAATGATCATGGATGGCTGCTAACACCATTAGGTAAGACTACTGTAATGGGGAACCGTATAATGGATGGATCAGGCTGAAAGCACCTGAGCACATTGATCAATCTTAACAGCATAAGAAGAGAAATAATCAGACATTACAGGCCTCTTGATATTATAAGAAGTGCACAGCACCAGCTATGAGAAATTCTTGCCAAAAATATTAAAACTCAAGCCTGAATCTGATCAAGCCTTTAGTTATATCACCAGTATACAGGAAATCCAGGGATAAATGAACATGTTAAACAACACCATGGAGATAAAATCAGCCAAATTTTACACAACAAATGGCCATTCCATTTCTTTACCAAAAAACAAAGACAGAAAGAGAAAAAGGAGGAAGGAATGATATAGGCTGAGAGAGACATGTCAATCATATACTATGTATGGACCTTATTTGGCTGCTGACTCAAGAAACCAAGTGTAAAAAGATATAAGTGGGGGAAATTTAAACACTGGCTGGTTATTAAATGATACAGAGAATTTTTGTTACTTTCCCCATTTGGAGATGATGATGTTTCTTTAAGAGTTCAAGTCTGTTAGAGATGCAAATAGAAGTGCTTACAGATAAAATAATAAGTCTGACTTTGCTTTAAAGTAGTCCAGAAGGTTGAGAGAATAAGGTATGGATACACAAGAATGGACCCATTTGTTGAAATCAGTGACATGAAACTAAGGATTCATTATTCTAATCTCTCTACGTTTTTGCATGATTAAAATGTTTCATAATAAATTTTTTTAAAGGATAAGAATGACAATGAGAATACCATACATCAAAACGTATAAGATGAAAAGTGACATCAGCATCACGGCAAAGTAAGACGTCTACTGTTTTGCCCTCTCTGTCACCACCAGCACCACCACCTCCCGCCAACAATAATAATGCAGCATCCATCCACCAACAGAAGTGCCTTGTGGGAAATACAGAATCCAGCACTATATGTCAAGAGACCCAGGAGGAGTCTCACTCATCCAGCATTAGGTAATAGACATACAGACCTCAGTCCTGGTTGTGGACCCTGCAGTAGCCCATGAACTGGCTCCAGCCACTCTTGGCTATGGTCTGGGAGCCCCTGGAAAACACTGTCTTAGACAAATACCCAAGAACAGGAGAGCCTTTGTGGAAGGCCAGGTCACCAAAGTGGTTCCAGTATACCCTTGGAGGGGGAAAACAAAAAGAATTTGATGCTTTGGAAAGCGTAAGAAGAACAGCTTGACTTTACCTGCAGCACCTCTCCCCCAAGACAACAAAGCTTATGGCCAAGAGAGTTTCTCCACCTGTGATTTCTCTCGCCAGGGAAAGTAGAAGGATGTAAGTGAGGACCCAGCTTCCCCAGCTGTGTGGGATACTGCCGAAGAGGCTCATTTCTCTCTCCCCCCACTCGGAGTACTAAATCGTGAGCTGCATGATTTGGGGGCAGGAAGAGGCTGGGAATGTGCGGCAGACAGGACTCTCAGAGGATATTAAAAAGGACACAGGTCCTACTCATTGTGTCACAGACTCCATCAAGAAGCTCACCCATGATCCCCTGGGAATGCCTCACCTGTGGATCCCCCCCAACTAGCCCATGGGCACTACCAGCATGCCTCACCTCCACACATCCTGACCCTGTGGCTAGCTCCCTGTGCATGTCCCCAGTTACAGTGGTGAAAGTGAGCTTTGGCAGATGGCTGGTGAGAACACATAGAAAGCTGGCCCAAATCTGTGAGGCAGGGAGAGACCACAAACTTGAGCTTTAGTGCCATCTTTTGGAAAACAAAAGGGAGAATGTCAGCACCTGTCCTAGTGTGTTGCAGGATCAAGGGAAAACATTCAAGCTTAAGAATTCTGACAAAAGGAAGCAAAAAATGTGAGCATGTATATCCAGAGAAGATCTGAGAAAGCCTCAGAATCACTAGCAGAACCGACAGAAGGTATTTCTCTCCTGAAGGCAGTTAGTGAAATGAAGGAGGTAATTACTATTTCAAATGTGAAGACTCAATGCAACACTTAGAGCATCAACAGCAAATGTACCAACCAGAATAAAAATCTGTGAGATAGAACACAGGAACTTTGAAATGATCCATTCAAAGGAGAAGAAAATCATGAAAAAAAGAAAGCCTACATGATCTATGGCATATCATGTAAACAACCAGTGACTGAATTATTGGAGTTCAAGGAGAAGAGAGGGAAAAGGGGGCAGAAAGCTTACTGAAAGAAAAAATGGCTGAGAACTTCCCAAATCTGGTGAGAAATTTGGATAACCAAGTTCATGAAGCTCACTGGTCACCAAACAAAACCAACTAAAGAAATCCTCTCGAAGATACATTAAATAAAGCTTTCAAAAATCAAAGTCTAATAATCTTAAAAGCAGCAAGAAGAAAGAAGCTTTTAACTTCCAAGGGAACCTCCATAAGGGTATCAGTGGATTTCTCAGCAAAGAGCTTACAGGCCATGAGAGAGTGGAATGATACATTCAAAATGTTGAAAGAAAAAAACCACCAACCAGGAACAGTCTATCCAGCAAAGTTATCCTTCAGAAATTCAGGAGAGTTAAAGACTTTCCCAGACAAACAAAATCTGTGGGGATTCAAAACCAGTACGATGAAAACATACAGCACACTGGTAAAGGTAAGAATACAGTCAAATTCCGAATATTCTAATACTTTAAATACTCTAATACTCCAAAAACCCCCATCGAAATGGGTAGGAGATGCTAAGACACAAACTCACCATAAACCCCACCCCCCGCATGGTGACACACAACATGGAAGGAATTCACAACTCCCACTCCCTGAGGAGTGAAGGATTTGGACCCCACATCTGGTGCCCAACTTCCACCTGGGAGATGGATTCCCAAAACATCTAGCTTTGAAAGCCAATAGGCTTGTGTCCACAAGAATCCACAAAGCAAACTGAGAGAGTTCTTAAAGGGCTCAGGTGGACTCACCATGGCTAATCCCTCAGGGCCCAGCAAAGAGGCAGCACACAGAAAAAAGCCCAGTCTCTCCATGAATGAGGTCTATTTGCTCATCTTAAAAGCTATGGCCAGAAGGACAGACTTCTAATTTAAAATACATCAGAAGTCACTCTAATACTCTCCAGAGAACACAGAAACAATCTCTAGTAAGTATATCCAACAAAATAAGAAAGAAAACCCAAATAAACACTTTAAGAATGAGCAAGAGGCCATACTCACAAATTCGGGAAAATTTTTTTAACGTAAAATAATAATATTGAGTTACAATAAAGCAAAAATCTAGATGAAATGGATGATTTCTAATAAAAATGACCCAAATTAACTCAAGAAAATAGATAAAATACAAAAATACTAATAATCACAAAATGAATAGAAATGATAGTTTAAGATCTAACCCCAAAAAGGCATCAGTCCAGATTGTTTGATTTATTATTCTTACTTTTAATCATTCAAAAATATCAGTAGAACAGAAAATATACCAGGCACTATTCTTAATGATTGAGATTCAGCAATAAGCCAACAAAAAAATCCATACTCTCAGAGTTTACATTCTAGAGGTGATGAGGGTGACAAGTGGTGGAGGAGAAATACAAACAATAATAGAATAAATAAGTAAAATATATCATATGTTACATGGTATGTAGGCTGGATAATAAAAGCCTTCTACCCCACCCCAAAGACGCCCATGTCCTAATCCCCCAGACAAATGATTATGTTACTTCATGTGACAAAAGGGACTTTGCAGATGTGATTAAGAACCTTGAACTGGGGTACTTCCCTGGTGACGCAGTGGTTAAGAATCTGCTTGCCAATGCAGGGGACATGGGTTCAAGCCCTGGTCCGGGAAGTTCCCACATGCTGCAGAGCAACTAAACCCGTGTGCCACAACTACTGAGCCTGCACTCCAGAGCCCGCAAGCCATAACTACTGAGGCCCGCACGCCCAGAGCCCGTGCTCCGCAACAAAAGAAGCCACTGCAATGAGAAGCCCGTGCACCACAACAAAGAGTAGCCCCCTCTCGCCACAACTAGAGAAAGCCCACATGCAGCAACAAAGACCCAACGCAGCCCAAAATGAATTAATTAATTTTAAAACAAACAAACGAACAAAAAAGAATCTTGAACTGGGATAATTCTCCTGAATTATCTAGGTGGACCCAGGGTAATCACAGGGTTTCTTATAAGAGGAAGGCAGGAGGGTTAGAGTCAGACAGACAGATTTGAATGTGCTACACTGTGACTCTGAAGATGGAGGAAAGGGCCAAGAGCCAAGGAATGGAGGCAGCCCCTTCAAAGCTGCAAAAAGCAAGGAAACAGATTCTTCCTGAGAACCTCTACAAGGAACCAGTCCTAACACTTTGATTTTAGGACTTCTGATCTCCACAACTATAAAAAATTTGTATTGTTTCAGCCACTAAATGTGTGCTAATTTATTACAGCAGCAATAGGAAACTAATACAGATGAAAAAAATAAGTAAAGCTGAGTAAGGGTGTGGGCTGACCTGGGAGTACAACAGCCTTAAATTAGTTAGAGTGAGTCTCATTTCTAATAAGCCTTGTTAGGTAAAGTGTTCCAGGGCATAGAAGAAAAAGTATGATAAACTACATCATGAACAAAATTCAAAGACAACAGATAGAAAATTAGGAAAAAATGATATACAAATGGCAAATAAGCATATGAAAATTTATGCAATTTCAATAGTACTGAAAAAAATGGAAATTAAAATAAAATAAAATTTCTGTTTAACAGAATGACAAAATTTTTAATTATTATCATCCAGCACAGTTGAGTGTGTGGATAAAGGGCAATCTCTTAAATGCTTGAAAGAATTTTAAATTTGTGTGGTCTTTTTGGAGAGAAATTTGATGACTGCTATAAAATTTTCAAATATTCATACCATTAATTACATTCCTAAGAATCATCTTATAAAAATGTTTACACTCAGAATCAAAGAAGAAGTAAAATGGGAAGATAGCCCATGTTCATAGATAGGAAGGCTGAATATTGTTACAATGTCAGTTCTTTCCAACTCGACCTACAGATTCAATGTAATTTCAATCAAAACCCTAAGTTATTTTTTTGAATATTGACAAACTGATTATAAAGTTTGTATGGAGAAGCAAAAAGACCCAGAATATACAATACAATATTGAAAAAGAACAACAAAGTTGGAGGATTGATATTACCTGACTTCAAGACTTATAAAGCTACATTAATCAAGACATTTTAGTATTGGCAAAAAAATAGAAAGATGGACAAAATAGAGAGCCCTGAAATAGACCCACATAAATACAGTCAACTGATCTTTGACAAAGTTGCAAAAATAATACAGTAGAGCAAAGATAGTCTCTTCAACAAATAGTGCAGGAACAACTGGACATCCACATGCAAAGAAAGATGGATCAAGACACAAACCTCACATCCTTCAGGAAAAATTAACTCAAAATGGATCAGAGACCTAAATGTAAAACACAAAACTATAAAACTTATAGAAAATGGCATAGAAGAAAGACACGAATACAATACCAAAGACATGAACCACGCAAGAAATAATGGATATGCTGGGTTTCATTAAAATTAAAAACTTCTGCTCGGGGCTTCCCTGGTGGCACAGTGGTTGAGAGTCTGCCTGCTAATGCAGGGGACACGGGTTCGTGCCCCGGTCTGGGAGGATCCCACATGCCGCGGAGCGGCTGGGCCCGTGAGCCATGGCCGCTGAGCCTGCGCGTCCGGAGCCTGTGCTCCACAACGCGAGGGGTCACACAGTGAGAGGCCCGCGTACCGCAAAAAAAAAAAAAAAAAAAAAAAAAAACTTCTGCTCTGTGAAATATCAAAAGATTTCGAAGACAAGCCAGACTAGGAGAAAATAATAGCAAAATAACACATTTCATAAAGGATTGTTATCCAGATATTTTGGGGGTACTCTTAAAAATTCAACCATAAGAAGACAAATGACCTGATTTTAAAATATGCCAAAGATCTTAACAGACGCCTCACCAAAGAAGATGAAGATATACAGATGGCAAATTAGCATATGAAAATATAGTCCACATCCTATGTCATCAGATAAATACAAATGAAAAATAAGATACCACTACATGCCTCTTAGAATGGCCACAATCCTGAATAATGACAACACCAAATGCTGACAAGGATGTGGAGCAACAGAAACTCTCATACATTGTTGGTAGGAATGTAAGATGGTACAGCCCCTTTGGAAGACAATTTGGTGGTTTCTTACAAAACTAAATATACTCTCAGCATACAATCCAGAAACTGTACTCCTTGGTATTTACCCAGAGGAGTTGAAAACTTAGGTACACACCAAAAAAGCCTGCACATGAATGTTTATAGCAGCTTAATTCATAACTGCTGAAACTTGGAAGCAACAAAGACGTCTGTCTGTAGGGAAGTGGATTAAAAAACTGTGGTAAATCCTGACAAATATTATTCACCACTTTAAAAAAAAGCAATATCAAGCCATGAATAGACATGGAGGAAACTTAAATGCATATTGTGAAGTGAAAGAAATTAATCTGAAAAGACTACATACTGTAAGATTTCAATTATATGACATTCTGGAGAAGACAAAATTATGGAGATAATAAAAAAAAAATCAGTAGTTGCCAGGACTTGGTGGTTTGGGGAAAGGACAGATGATTAGGGAGAGCACAGAGAATTTTTAGGGCAGTGAAAATACTCTGTATGGTATTATAATGATGGATATATGTTATACTTGTGTCCAAACTCACAGAATGTACAACACCAAGAGTGAATCCTAAGGTAAACTATGGACTTTCAGTGATTATGATGTGCCAATTTAGGTTCATTCTTAGTAAACAAAGCAAAACAAAAAAAAACCATTTTGGTGAGTGATGTTCATAACGGGGGAAGCTGTGCATGTGTGGAGGCAGGAGCTAAACAGGAAATCTCTACACCTTCCTCTCATTTTTATTATAAACATAAAACTAAAAAAAATTAAGTCTTTAAAAAAAATCTTACATGAATGTCAAAGAAATACATGCAGTGTTCACTGCAAAAATAATAAAAACAACTTAAATTTTAACTAATGGGGAATTGTTAAATAAATTATGACATATCCATAAAAAGGAATACCATACAACAATTAAAAACAATTTAAGGTAGATCTATTTATACTAACATGGAAAGATATTCACAGCACATTATTAAGTGAAAAACTTAAGTTACATAATTATGTATATACTATGGTATGCAGCCTCTCAGATGGCTCCCAATAATCACTATATTCACACCTTTGTGTAATCCCCTCCTCTTGAATATGGGATGGACCTACCAATTTACTTCTAATAAATAGAATATGGTCAAAGTTATGAGATATCACTTCTGAGATTAGGTTACAAAGAGACAGTAGCTTCCTCTTGCTTAATATAATGGAAGCCAGCTGCCATACTGTGAGTTGCCCCATAGAGAGACCCCTGTGTCAAAGAACTGAGGGAGATCTCCAACCAACAGGTAACTGAGGTTCTAGTCCAACAGCCTCATCAATAACTGAATCCTGCCAACAACCACATGAGAGAAGTTGGAAGCATATTCTTCCCAGGTGAGGCTTCATCTGACACCACAGCCTCAGCCAGCATCCTAACTGCAGCCTCACGAGAGACCTGGAAGCAGAGGATCCAGCTAATCCACATCCAGATTCCTGGCCCACAGAAATTTTGAAATTATGTTTTTTGTTTCAAGTTACTACATTTGGGGTGGGGGGAAATTTGTTACACAGCAAGAGATAACTAGTACAATCCCATTTTTATATTTAAAAAAAGTTAAACTATGTTATGTATATGTATGGAGAGGGTGGGAACTTGCATGCAGGGATAGATGTGTGGAAGGAGAACATCCAACTGCTAATGGACTTTCTGGACTACAGAATTAGGAGAGAAGGAAAATTGTACTTTTTATTTCCATACTGTTTGAATTTATAACAATAAGTCCGTATCATTTTCGTAGTCTAAATATATATTTTCTTGGAATTTTTCTGTATAATTACCCTTGTATCATGTTCTTGACTGGTAATAGTGAGGAACTACTCTGATTGTTTAGCCAAATGTGGTGATGGATTTTTCACCGACCCACTCACACGCTCCCTCTCTTGTAACAGGTATATTCTTTCAAGGACAGAGACACCACCAATGAAATGAAGCAAAACTAATTGACCCTTACAGGAACTTAACCTCTGGTTTTAATAAACTTTTGTTAAAAGTAGGTTTTAGGTTCCATAATCAGCTCCAGTAACCCAAAACCTCAAATCATCAGGATAATTTTTTCTATATTCTGAACAACTTTAGTCTTCCAATCTCAGAAAAGAACATCACCACAGCCAAGAAACCTGAGGTCATATACTGTTCCTTTCTTTCCTTCAGCAACCACATCCCATCAACCGTGTTTGTCTTGAATCACCACTTTTCTCTACTTTCATGCTACTGCCTCAATCCAACCACTATCATTGCTCCCCTAGACCACTGCAATAGTTCTCTGACTGGTCTCCCTGTTCCCACATCTGCTCACCTATAAATCATTCCTCATACAGGCCAGTATGGTTTCTTTCCTTTACTTTCTATTTTGAAATTATTTCAGACTTACAGAAAAGTCGTGACACCAGTACAAGAATAAACAAAGAACCTCTCTGTACATTTCCCCCAAATCCCCAAGTTAACATTTACCACATTTGCTTATCATTCTCTCTCTCCACACATTTTTTCTGAAGCATTTTATACATCTTGTTACCAAGGCTGTTGCCCCAGAATCACACCCCTGCCCCTCCCTCAAATGGAAACCAATTGCTCTTATCTAAATTTCAGGAGGAAGCTGCAAAGAGAATAACAAGAACTGCTTAGAACCAACTAGGCCCAAGATGGTCAACATTTGACTTGCAATAGACCTTGAGCTTCATTATACACTTATTGTAATACATTAGCTAAATGACACACCCACCAGCACCATGATGGCTGACAACTGCCATGATAACAACTGGAAAAACCCATACAAGGACTGAAAAGGAGTGTTGCCTCGGTTCTAGGTTCAAACCACACCCCTGTTCTCAGATAAGTCATGAATATTCTTCCCAGTCTTTCCAGTTCCCTCCCTTTTACCTCAGCCCTCTTATGTATATGGCATCATATATACAGTGTCAGTCTGAGAAGCTGATTTGCAAACTAAGTTCCCACTTCCCCATTCCTTGGCCATTGAATAAAGCTTGTGCTGTTTTCAGTCTCAGCATTGGTTTTGTTATTGGCTTAGTGAATCCAAGGGGAAGGAGAACCTCCTTGGCAGAGACAAGGGGTCTCCGCCCGGGCCAGGACCCCAGGGTGGGTCCAGGTGACCAATTCAGTAACAATCTCACCTTTTTACCCTTCAATACTTTCAGGCATATTTCCTAAAAGCAATAACTTTCTCTTGCATAAAGAGTACACTTAGCACAATTAACATTTCATCATAAAAAATGTAAAAAGTCAGTTGTACCTCCCTCACCATAATGATAAGCAAAGCCTTTCAGGTTGTGATGTCTTAACAGTTACTGCATGAGTGCTAAATGTTGCTTTTAATTAAACAATAAAGAATGTAACGTCATTTCTAGTATCTTTTTTTATTAAAAAAAGAGTACACATCAAAAATCAGGAACTTAGCACTGATAATTCTATTATCTATGGACCTTATTCAAATTTCACCAGTTGTCCCAATAACAATGCTATCTTTTAAAGAGTAAACAAAATTATGCCATTCTCCTGCTATAAATACTCCAATGACTATCTATTATATTGTAATACTATCCAAAATTCTTTACTTTGGTGGAAAAGGCCCTGCATGTTCAGATTCCTGCCTGTTTCTCCATCATCATCATCGCCCCCTAACACTCTCCCCATCCCTCACTTTAATCAAGCCCCACAGATCTTTTTTCTACCCCAGAGCCTTTGCACTACCATCGACTGTCTGGAATGGTCTTTCCCACAGATCTTCAATGGTGACTCCTCATCACTCAGGGCAAGTGTCCCTTTCTCCTTGACTCTATGTTATGTTGCTTTCTCCTTGTATGATTTTTAGGAAGGGAGGTAGGGATATGTAATTCTAGGCTGTTATCATGTTCCTACAAGAACTCTAAAAGTCTGAATTCTTTGTACTTTTGTGTCTATTTTGTTGTATTCAATTTATTTATAAATTGTTAATCAGCATATGGTACATACAGGATATTCAAATTAAATAAAACCCCTCTTCTTAAATCTCTAAATAAAGAGCAACGTATACTACCATATTATTATTCTTGAATATTTATCACAAAGTTGGTGTCATTAACGCAGCAGTGATTTCTTTCTCTCTTTGACATATTAACAGTGTAAAAGAATAGGCATTATTTCCCAAATGCAAGCTTACCTATAAGTATTCAACGATGAAGCTCTGATTACAAGATGTGATTCTAAGGACATAAATTAACTACTTTGTTTCAATAACCATGTATCATCAATGTTAATGTGTAAGGCATTTATATAAGGGGTGCCCTAAACATTGCTCAGAACTACAGCAGAATCATGAAAACAGTACCAGAGAACAACATGTTAATTCTAAAAATGACACGATAGGAAGTAGAAAATGATTACTACTATTATTTTGGGCTTTATGACATTTCTCTGTAGTGCCATCCTGTGTTGCCCCTACTTCAGGTAGCAATCTCTCGCCTTCCTACGCTCAATGACAAGGATTACATGTTTGAATAAAATGTCAACAACCCACATTATGCAGGGTAATGGGAATCCATCATCTAAATATCGTTGCAACTAAGGACTGTCATGTTCAAATTCTCCCTCACTATTCATAGCTGAGAGAAACAACATCTTTAAGACCTTGCCTGAGTTTTCAGCTAAAAACCACTTGATTTCAAGGTGACAGAGTATGTTCTTAAGAGCTGTTACCACCTTGGATAATTATAAAGCTAGAGAAAGTCTGTGAGAGGGAACAAAAGAAGATTAACCAAGGCGGGGTCGCCAGTGACCCAGAACTAAGAAAGATGCCAATTGGGAAGAAAATTGAAATAAGGTGCATGTGAGGAAACCTTTATCAACAATTAAAAACAAAGAGCTTACTTCATCCTTTTGAAAGCTATAGACATTTGTGGCTAAAAACAGAGGATTTTGAATACCGTCAAGGTCACAACTGCAAATAGTGAGTTGGTTGGCAGTATTAAAAAACACAAAGAACAAAAGGATAAAAGTAACCAAAACTATTGTTGAAATGCAAAACAGGGAACTGGGAACAAGACATTTGGCCTTGGCACAAGCCGGAGGGCATGGAGAAACTGTTTACCAGAGCTCTGGGGCTGTGTGCTGTATTGTTGTTTGCTGTTGTTGCCTGAAGATTTTGGCTAGTTGAAGTCAGTACTACTCTTTTTCAAGTTAGTTCAATTCAACTAATATATTCTAAACCAGTGACCTCTAAATCCTAGTTCACCAGGATACGGGGAAAAAAGATACTCAAACTTTTTATTTTTTATCTCTGTTTTAAAATATCTACCTTGTAGATGTTATAAAATGTATGTTCTATATTAGAACAACAGTACACATAAATTACTAACTATACATGTTATAAAATGTATATTCTATATTAGAACAACAGTACACATAAATTACTATACCAACAAGCCTATAGTGAAGATAAATAATCAAAAATTGTTTACTGGGCTTCCCTGGTGGTGCAGTGGTTGAGAGTCCACCTGCCGATTCAGGGGACACAGGTTCGTGCCCTGGTCCGGGAAGATCCCACATGCCGCAGAGCGACTAGGCCCGTAAGCCACGGCCGCTGAGCCTGCGCGTCCGTAGCCTGTGCTTCGCAATGGGAGAGGCCGCAACAGTGAGAGGCCCGCGTACGGCAAAAAAAAAAAAAAAAAAAAAAAAATTGTTTACTGAGAAGGGGTATGTGATCAAAAATATAGATTGTGATTCAGTAGGTCTAGGGTGGGGTCCAAATGACTCTGGTGGACATTTTTAACATATTTATTCATTTTAATCCTTTCAACAATTGTACCATTAGGTTATACAATATTCCAAGGCAGGTATTATAACTATTCCCATTGTCCAGATGAGAAAACTGAGACATAGCAAGGTTAGGTCATTCCCCAAGTTCACACAACTAGTGAGTAAGGGAAGCAGAATTCAAATACAGGCAGTCACACCAGAGCCAGGGTTCTTAAGCACTGCACAACAGTCTCAAGAAGTTAGGGAACTCTGACTGATGGAAAATAGTTAAGCAATAAAGATTGGAGAACTGAAAATCCCAGGTAGGAGAGATGGGTGGGCGTCCAGTGGGGAGTTTCACCAGTCTGAGTAACCCCCTAAACTCAAGGTTTTCTCACTCATGAGTACCAAAGTATACTCCTCAACAATCCCTCACATGTTAGTCACATTTGATTGGTTTTGTGAGATGGGACAATTCTAGAAAGACAAAGATAGGAAATAAGATGCAAACACTGCTTCAATAAAATATCACCCAACCAGAGCAGCTCACTGTCATTTTTTTTTAATAGAAGGATTTCACCGTATGGAACTAATTATCGCCATCTGCCGTTCCATACTTCTATTTCCTCTCTAACAGCTCATTCTTCAAAAACTCAGTAGCTTCCTCCCTTTACATTTGTAAATGCTGTTGACTATGGATAAAATCCATGTTTACTTTCTATTCAAAACCTCATAGGAAAGCTTGTTTTAATCATCCACAGATGTTTCATTCAGTTCTGCTTAGCTTGGCACAGAACTTCAGAGGGAAATAAAAGAAAAATCTTTATTTTATATTTCAATTGTAGATTGTTACAGACTAAATAAAACGCCAAATTGTTACTGGAAACAACACAGCCACTGTAATAACGATAGTCGACAGCTCATTTTTACAATTATAATTTTTTCTGGCATTTGTTGAACTCAAGATGGTTTCCATATTTTACAAAGGGCTTTCTTCCCCTTCTCTGAATGAACCTGCATTGAAGCCATAGAACTTTGTACTTTATTCTTAATACAGTCTTATACATTTGAGAAATATTGATATTGTTGCATGATACATAGTGATTAGGCTTTTAAATAATACTTTCCACCTTCTGGTATCATGTTTTGATACATGTTATCCTTTTGAATTCCTTTTAAAACACCCATTAACCCCAAATCCACTCTATACATATCTACTACCTCTATGGGTCTGTTCTTCCTGGCTTTCCTTTTTTTTATTTAACTAAAGAACAATTGATTATATATAAACATTCGCTGTGAATTGCATTTACACTTCAGTTATTAAATATAAGGGGTGAAAGCAGCTTTTCTGGTGCAAAGTGTATTTCCATGAATTTGTGGTAGATTCTCTACTGATCTCTAATAACTTTGACATGAGTGCTTAACATGTACACCATTTCTTTATAATCCTACCCGTCCAACCAACCCAAAGGTCACCTGATTGATATCCTTAAATTTTCTAATGAGGTCCTTTCTAATTTCTTTTCATCCACTAACGTCAAGAATCAAACTACACTCCCGAAGACCTAAGTCCAAAATTTATCAAATATTTATCTCCTCCTAAGTCCAGCCAATCACACTGCTCCTTCAGAAGCATTTCATTTAAACTATATTCACACAGCAGAGTTCATTTTGACTTTTTCTCATTCCAATGTGTTAAAATATTATAAATATTAACTTGAGTTGTTTTTACCTTTGATTCAGTACACATGGTTCTAGATGTATTCTCTCAAAGCACTAGAAAGAGCCTCTGTACATACTTTTTTAGTATCTCCTCAATGATGACCCCAGAATGAGACCAGCTGGCTTGATTAGAGAGCCAATTACGGCTCCTTGTAATTGTTCCAATAGACATGCCAAAACCCTGGTTTGATTGTGCTTATTTTGCTTTAACAGAATTCTATCCTACTGTTCTTGTCCTACAAGTGTCTATTCAGAATACATGAGTTAAAGAAGTTGTGTGTTACCGGAGTGAAGAATGACTATATTAGGAGGGATGATCGAGCTTTGGGTCTAAGAGAAGCCACGAAATCAAATAAAATGTTTTAAGTCTAAGTAGGAAAAGAAACAGTTTTCTTTACATCACCATATTTTCCTACGTAAAAGTGACAACCCTTCAAAGAGTTCTAAATTCTATGTTGATAGTGAGAAAGAATATTTTCTCAAATTATCTCACCTACAAGCTATATACAAATATGACCCAACCAAGACAATGAACAAATCTAGTAAAGACCTGACTGTACTTTTTGATGTCAAGGTGTAACTAAGATTCTCTGCCCTTAATTAAAGCTAATAGTGGTTATGAATAACTTACGGGTTTTTTAAATTATTGCACAAGTCATTCATTTCAGAAAAGGGAGTAAGTTTTAGTCATCCTTTGATATCCAGACACTGTAATCAAGACAACTGGATTCCTATGAGGCAAAGACAGCAAATTATGATCTACCCCACAAGAATAAACAAAACTTGAATTCATAAACTAAAGAGTTTTTCCTGCTATAGACTTCTGCCACCATTAACATGGTAATAACACTAAAATCTTGTCCTCTGGACATGTGTCCCCTTTAAAGAAAGAAGAGAACTTAAGTACTTTAGCCCAGGGATCCCCAACCCCGGGCCGTAAACTGGTAACAGTCCGCAGTCTGTTAGGAACCGGGCCACACAGCAGGAGGTGAGTGGCAGACAAGTGAGAGAAGCTTCATCTGCTGCTCCCCATGGCTCGCATTACCGCCTGAACCACTTCCCCTACCCCCAGCCCATCCATGGAAAATTTGTTTTCCACGAAACAGGTCGCTGGTGCCAAAAATGTTGGGGACCACTGCTTTAGCCTAATTTCTCTACGCGTATATAATATTGGAGGATCCTTTTATGAACATAAAATACAGGCCATTCGCTTTGAAAGGAAGAGTGAAAATAGAGTCGTCAAATTTCAAAGGAGATTGTGATTAAAATGAAAAGCTGAGGAGACAATAAAAATACTGTAAGCCTGGGCTTCCCTGGTGGTGCAGTGGTTGACAGTCCGCCTGCCAATGCAGGGGATGCGGGTTCGTGCCCCGGTCCAGGAGGATCCCACATGCCGCGGAGCGGCTGGGCCCGTGAGCCATGGCC
>NW_020837964.1:16770227-16940875 GCF_003676395.1 Aethalodelphis obliquidens
GGCCAGGAGGATCCCACATGCCGCGGAGCGGCTGGGCCCGTGAGCCATGGCCGCTGAGCCTGCGCGTCCGGAGCCTGTGCTCCGCAACAGGAGAGGCCACAACAGTGAGAGGCCCGCGTACCGAAAAAAAAAAAAAAAAATACTGTAAGCCTGTAAGAAGAGAGGCATTTTATTTTATACCATAGTTAAAAGTTAATATAATTTATTTTTTAATTCAGATATAAGGTTTTAAACATCTCAAATGTAAACAAGTAATACCTTGTAGGTGGATCAATTTAGAATGTCAAGAAAGTTCCACCCACTTCTACCCAAAAAAGTCAGATGGTTTTTAGTTTCTTCATCTGTGAGATTCTCTATTTAATATCATATTTCCTCAAGTCTAAGATGTCATTAATTGTAAAACATTTTATTTACTAAGAAAAACATCATGCCACTTAAGTTATGATAGTCCATCAACGGTAAAACACATCCCATTTTGGAGACATTAAAATGTGAAAAAAAAATGTGCATCTTACATTTGGAGAAATACAGTGAAGTCCTTTCCATATATTCACATAGAAACAAAACCCTAGTTCTGGAATACCGTAAAATACTTGCTTTGGGGGGGATACAGAATGTATAATAAATGCTTTAAAGAAAGAAAGAAAAAGACATCTCACAGATAACGTAGCAAGTTACCTTGTCTATACAGGTTCAGAAATCTGTTTGAACTCTCCAATATATATTTCCCCCACTGTGGCCTTACATACCTATTTATTTTACCTTTAGTGCTGATTATAAAAGTAAAAAGTATTTATATTTTAAATTTTAAAACTTTAGAAAAAGGATCCTGATAAAGATCTGGCCTGATTTTGATCTGCAACAACACAGGCACTGTAAAAATAAATAACATTACAAAAAAATTTTTAAACCTTCTCTTTTTCTGTTGTTTTGTTCTTCACTTCTATATGGTCCCTTCCCACACACACAGGTGCTATTATAGTTGCTGCTATAGCCTCCCTCCACCCCTACATTGTTCACCCAGCTTCTAGAGCCTTTGACCAACTTTCAACAGGAGACAGTCAACCTCAATCCTTCCATTTGATTCCTCTGAAGGAGGGAGGAGGGAAGAGGGTGGAGAGATGGGGGCTGATTAGAATTCAAAGGTAATAGGACTTGGGATGCAGAAACAGCTTCAGGGAAGTTCGAGGTTAACACAATTAATATTGTTCTAACTACTTCAACTATCTTACTGGTGCAAAGAAGCAAAGGATGGTTATGTTTCTCCTCTGAGCATTTAGTGCTTTCTAGTGGATCCCAAAATTTTGTTTTAATTAGCATAATACATATGCACACAGATTAAAGGAGGGACAACCTGTTGCCCCCATGGTCCAGGCAAAGTTCCATTGCTTATGAGGAAGGGACAGAAGCAGAAACCCTTCATCTCTGGAGTGAGGCAGGAAATCTTCCTGGGCCCAGGATTCTGCACTGATGCCAAGCAGAGGTCAGCTTCTGCTATGTGAGAGACAAGAAATTCTGTCCTACCTAAGACCAACCAGAGACACAAGGCAGAATTTGGCTGCCATGGGGAGGAGAGGAAGTAATGCTGAGAAAACCTTAACCCCAAAGCCCAGGCACACAGGAGCTGC
Source organism: Aethalodelphis obliquidens (assembly GCF_003676395.1). NCBI lineage: Eukaryota > Metazoa > Chordata > Mammalia > Artiodactyla > Delphinidae > Aethalodelphis > Aethalodelphis obliquidens. The sequence goes on from NW_020837964.1 coordinate 16,771,856, forward strand.
CTAAGACAGAAGCTGGAACAACGCAATAGAGAACTCCTCGTGCCCAATACCAATTCATGCAACATGAAGTGATATTCCTCTGTGGCTCAGGCAGACAAGGTAGAATGGGAACATTGAGAAAAACCTTCTAGCACCCCCAGGTCCCACTCTAAGCACAAGGTAACAGCAGCCACCACTGGGGTAATCCGAGGCCTGTGATGAACTAAAGATAACCATAGCAACAACAAAGCCCAAATCTAGCTCAACGCCTGAATAGATTGATTCAACCTCCACACTATTGGCATGAAAGAAGAGAAGGCATGCCCATTACCAGGCAAAAATACTATTTAACTCAGTCTCTTCAATCTTCTACACATTATGTCCAGAATTCAACAAAAAAGTAAAAAGATATACAAAAGAAACAAGATAAGGCAAGTCACTGTGAAATAATCAACCAACTAACAAGAGCAAACACAGAGGTGATTTAGACGTTGGAACTATCAAATAGGGACTTTAAAATAAGTATGATCAGAATATTAAAGGATCTAGAGGAAAAGATGAACAACATATATGAAAACAGGAAATGTCAGCAGAGATACAAACTACAAAAAAGACTCAAATGGAAATGCTGTAAGTAAAAAAACATAGTATTAAAAATGAAGAATTCCTTTGATGGACTCATTAGCAGATGGGACACAATGAATCTAAAGATGGATTAGTAGAAAGTATCCAAACTGAAACACAAACACTCACAAAAGAATGAAAATAAGTTTAAAAATAGATAAAAACAGAGCTGTAGGATCATAGCAGATGGCCTAATATATATGTAACTGAAGTCTGAGAATGAAAAGAGAGAAAGAAATGTTTGAAGAAAGAATTTTTCAAAATTAATGAAAACCAATAAACCACAGACCCAAGAATCCCACAGAACCTCAAGCAGGACCTTTTTTTGAAAAAGGAAAAACAAACTACCAAAAAAACCACCTAGACACAACCTAGTCACACTGCTGAAAAAATACTGAAGACAGATGGAGAAAAAAGAAACATTACATTTAGAGGAAGAAAGCTGAGTGAAAATCTAGGAAGAAAGCTGAGTGGAAATCTAAAGTACCATCACTTATATAATTTAATATCATAAAAACAAATTGTGACACTCATCTTGGTATCTTATTGAGTGTGTTTGATGTTTCCTCAGAATTTTCTCTGATATGACTATAGAAGTTAAGGAAAGAGACCTACTCTTATCCTTTTATTAATATTACCTTTATCGCTTTGCATAGTACTGGACAAAGCATGGGTATTCATTAAGTACTTGATATTCAGTAAGACTTCAGAGCAAACTTGCTTTTGCATTTTTTTTGCACGTTATCAGCGAGCTTTTCTCACAAGACAGTCTTAAAACATAAAAGTATTTTTAAATTACTTTTATGAAACTTATCTTACATTCTCTACCTTTTACTTTTCTGAAATAAGAGACGAGATACACATTTGTGGGGTGGCCCCACAGTTACCAAAATGAGGTCATGGAGCCTCTTCACTCTTGATATTTCCTCTCCCCAACACCTACATATTGAATTTTGGATAATATTATATTCACCAATGTATTGCCTTATTACCCACAATTTCTTATGTGTACTTTGTTTTTCCTCCACAGATCACTGATTCTTCAAAATAATATCTGTAATGTCTGTTTTATATTCTGTACATAACAGAATATAAACATACATAGTAAATTGCTTGGTTACTAATGTTAAACATGATTAAAATACCTAGGAAGGTCCAGCTCTGCCCTTTTAATTTTAGGTCACAGGCCCAAGAAGAGTGACCCTCAAATATGCAGATGTGGAGTCCTCTGTTGAACTTTACCCTGACCTTCATCCATCCTCTCAGCTGCTTGTAACCCTGCTGGCCTCAGTGTCACCTTTCTGGTCTCACATCTGTCCCAGCCCATGGTCAGATTTGAGGTTCCCTGATCTACTTCTTTATCTCTGATTCCTCCACCATCACTTTATTCCCTAGTCCATGGCCTATTTTCTTCCAAGCACTGTATTTGTTCACACAGGCTTTCTAGAACCTTCCTCATAAGCTACATACCAGGTTCTAATTCCAGTCCCAGGAGTTAGACTCTGGGAAGAGTTATCTTAAAAGTTCTGAAAACAAACAAATCTTACATAAAGCCCAAGTAAAAAGGTGATAATACCACATATGTAAGTCGTTCTTTTACTAGAATTATATTTAAGGGAAATGCAGCAAATTTTCACAAATTATCTATTAAATCAAAGAATATAATTCCAAAATTAATAGTTTAGCAGCATGTCTAAATAAATGGAATATTCAGCCTGCAAACTTCCCATAAAAGTAGAATTATTATTTCACAAAAACTTGTACCACTCTGAAGACTAGCATTTGCCAGTATGCTCTTGAAAACAAGTGTTCCTAAGAAAACTCCAACAATCTGAGCTTAAAAGATGAGAAACACTGAAGTGTCCAATCTATTTCTCTGACCCACCCAATGTACCACAGTTGATTCTTATTATTTGTGATAATTATATTCTATAAAGTTGCTGCAAACACTAAATTAGCAAATGCTGAACCACTAGCCCTAGAGGAAATATAGAGTTGGGTTCTTGTGAGCTTCTAGTCACAATATTTTCATCAACCAATCAATACATAACCTTGTTTTATGTTTAAAGACACCTTATTTGATATATATTGTCAAGTCACTAACACTGAACTCATGTCCAACAGTACTATAACTCATCCCTGACGAAGCTTATCTAACATGTATTCTCTCTGTAGGGCATATCACAGCCTTCTCGTGCTTAGGAACACTGGACAGCACATCAACATTACACTTGGGGGACATTTTATAAAAGTAAAGTCAACAAAAAGCAAAAAAATGTGGGAAATGTGGCACTCAATTGGCCACCAAAAAAACATTAGCAACTTGTTTATATAGTATCAGCACTGGAAGACAGAAGATGATCAGCTTCTTTGACCTCAGCTAGGAACATGCATGTAGGGTGACTCACATTTTTCATCAATCTGTGCATGTCCACAAATGACTGCAAATGCACTGTGAGTATTGATCTTGTGGTTACAAATAAATTTTAACAAGTAGGCAAGTTCTCAAATACATAATCCATGAATAATAAGGATCAACTGTATCTCCACCTCAAATACCTTCCTCAATGGCCCAATCTGATATATACCTTGAACCTCATCTCGCCTCTCAGTTTACTTGTTACTTATGCATCAACCTCACCCCTTGGTTTCAATGTGTGTCTTCATCCTTCTACTCATTGCTTGGTCCTAGGGTCCTTGACCCAGCAATGCAGTCACATGGATGAGCCTGGGGAAGGCCCATCCTGCCTCATGCATAGGCACTGCCCTGGACACCATCTCCACACAGCTCTTGATTTCCACTATTTCAACAACATCCATGCAAAACCTAAATTCACAGCCCATTATCACTTTCTTATTCAATCTACTAGTATTTTCAGAATCTAAAACCTCTCATTGGAAAAGCTTAAAGGATGAGTCGCTGAAAACAAGGATGATTATCTGGACCATTTAGTTCTAAACTACTTTTAGATCATTTATAATTTTTTTAGGTCTGGGAAACCCGCAATAATTATCCCAACTCTACTTTCTCTTGCTAAGAGAAACTTGGTCAAATACTGCCTATTTTTCTTCTCCATAGAGAAGTATTAAGTCTGTGGGCCTCTGCTTTCCTTTGGGCATATTGAAGCTGTCGATAAAAACAGACAGATATATAGACATGATTATTCATTGGTGAGCTAATTTATTTTATCGACTCTTTGTTTTAGTTCCCTCTGTAACTGAGACAGGGAAGAGGAGACTGGAAAAACTAAAGCACTGAAGTTTAGACACCTTGAGCTGCATGAACAGAGGTGCACCGAAAGCTTCATAAGGTATAGTATCACAAGTCTAAGGTTTGGAAGGAACTTAAAGGTTTTCACCTTTAAACTGTGGGCACCATCAGAGTCAGGCTCAAGGTTGGCTTTGTTCACCACTGTGAGCCCAAAACATCAATACTTTGCCTAGCACACTGTAGACAGTAAAAAATATTTAGTTATTTCTCAGCAATAAAATAAATGATATATAAAACATGTGGACATACCTCAAAAAATGTTAAGTGAAAGAATCCTCACACAAAAGGCTCATTCTGAATGATTCCATTTAAAAGAGGATCCAGAATAGGCAAAACTAATCTATAGTGGAAAATAATCACAATAGTGGTGCCCTGGTTGGGGTCAGGAGAAGAATGCAGATTGGAGATTGCCTGGGATGGGGTACCTTTAACAAGCCTCTCCCCCAGGTTTTCTGATGTGTCACCAGATTTGGGAATGACAGATCTGCTCCAATCATTAGAAAGTCTTCTTTGGGATTGGCTCATTTCATTTTTGGAAAGCTCTATTGAATTATTTTTTTCCTTCCATTGAACTAGAATCTACCTCACTGGGATCTACCACTCATCTTATTTTCGGAGCCATAAACTGAAACCCTCTCCATTATAATAATTATAGCTTTCATTATTAATGCTTATTACATTATGTTAGGTAGTATGTTCTGTGCTACACTCAATATGCATTATCTCGCGGCAGCCTTTTAAATTTCATCCCCACCCCCTCCCATCTTCCTTCCTTTCCTTATACCAAGCACTTAGAGGAGCTTCGACTTTCAGGAAATTATGACATGGCTTCTAGTCACCTCTCCATCTTTTTCAGAAAGTGGTCACAAAGTGAATCTCAGACATTCTACTCTGCTGTGAATGAGTTTCAGATCTTTTTCTGAAAGTAGGTATTGACAGAAGTGGACACTAAGCAACATAAAAAGGAGAGCCTAGAACCAAATAGAGAATATTTGGCTACTGTTCTACCTGACACCAGTCCTACTTAAAAGGAGATAGTGTGTTCCTCTATTCAGCCAAATAAAAGAGTTCCAGTGATCTGGAAACCACAGTTTCTACTGTTTACAATTTAGACATGTTTGACTGAAATTTAAAATGAATCCTTTCAGCTGCCATGTTCCATGACCTAAAAAACATTTGTATGATATCTCAGTGTAAAATAACTTTACCTCGAGGTCTTTAATTTTGCTTTTTTGAGTAATATGTTCAAACATTCCTGTAAATGGCAGAACTTTAAACAAGCTGGATTGAAAGATTTTTTTAATAAGATTTGGGGGATGAAATCACCCAGTTACCTGTTTTTTCTATAGTCTACTTAAGATTTCTCAATTTTATAATTTTTACATGAATTATCATTGTACTCTGTCATGAATCAGATGGACGGTTTAACTTTTTGGTGCCGTCAATCTAACCTTCAAAGTGTTGGCATTCTTGGATGGGACACTTTTTTTTTTTATGAATTGACATTCTTCGTGTATTCATAATGTGTTTCGTTAACATATTCCTATGGTTCTTCAACTGCTGATTTCAACACTGGAACTTTCCATTTCCAGCATATTTAGCCACAGTTCCCAGCATATTTAGCCACTGTTAGGTTTAACTTTGAAACTGCCATTTTTGGTGGCCAAAATGGTTCAATCTTATACTAAATTTGGAATTAAGGTAAAAGGTAAAGCAGAAGTACTATCAATTAACAATTTTACTTCTGCCTCTCACTGGAATGATTCTCTTTCCTCTCTACTGTGAACTAAAGTATAATTTTTTATCATGGATATTTTTTATAATTTTGAAAACATATACCTGAATCTGCCTCTAAGACAATCTTTTCCCCATTTTGACTCAGCTGTTCTTGAATAGCCACCCATCCTAACTTTCAGGGAACCACAAGTTTAAATGCAATGTCAACGTAGACTTTCAAAGGTAGGATGGAAATAAAGATATTTTATGTTCTTCTAAATAGTCTTTAAATTCCACTTCAAGTGGCTTTAAGATTATACAGAAGGTGCTTATAATTCTCTTACTATGTGGCATTGTGCCCTAAAGAACCCAGAAATACTCAGAACCTGCAAAGATGAGGAATTGATAGTATAAAAAGAATTTTAAATAGCAAATAAATCTTTCATAGAGATATTTACATTTTGAACATCTGGATATCAAAAAGATTTTACAGCAATTATAGGAAAGAGTTTTCTTTTGACAATATAAAAATGATTATTATCTGTGATAACTTACTATGAAATATATTTTGTAACCAATGCTCTTAACTTATATTTTCCAACTTGGATTAAATATGTGTATTTTGCATCTGAGAAGGCGAATTCCTTCCCAGATCTCACCAATACAAAATACTTTGTCTTCTGTGTTCCCTACTATTACCATCATCTGACCCTCATGCTATCTTGTTCTATTAGTTTTGATACATACGTACATACATCTCATCTACTATTTGAACACTCCTTGACGAGTGAGAATATGTCTTAAATATCTGTTTCTCTCTCAAAGTCTTGTATATTGGAAACATCCTTGCACACCAGAGCTCCTATCTCATTTAAATCAACTGTTTTTTCCCCTTAGACCAATTTAGTTACCCTTATTTGTATCCTTCCTATTCCATCTCTGCTCCTATTTCTAGGGAGGCAACAACTGAACAATATATAGTAGTCTAAGTACAAACACACCTAATTTTATTTAAAACCTACAGCTAAGGTGATAAAGACTCATGTGCTTAAAGCATCTGTGTTCTATGTAATCCCAGAATGTATATAGGTACTACGTGAAAAATTAAATCAGGTATTAGCTCAAAAGATCTAATGGCCATCTCAGATGTTTCAGGTCTCAAGTTTAACAATATTAAATATTTCTGTACTACTAATCTTTCAGAACTATGTTAATAAGATCCATGTGTGGATTGAGTCACTTCACTAGAGAAACTCACTGTCAGTAACCCCAGGAAATACAAAATTCTTTAATATAAGATCCCAAGGAATCTCCATGAGAGATACCTTTCAAAGGAGCACACGAATATCTTCTGCCTTAATTTCTGATTATTACTTTCAAGTAGAACATAGAGAGATTTCCAAGGCTAAAATCTAAGGCAAATGTCCAGATAATTAAAGTCAAAAATCACAATAATCATCTAAGTAATTGAAAAAAATTAGTTATTATTAACATGTGTAATCAAGGGCCTAGGGTTAAATTCCTGGTTCTGTCACTACCTTAAGCTGAGAGGACTTGGAACAGTCATTTAATCTCTCCAAGTGTGTCTTCTCATATCTTGAGTGAAGAAACTGTCCATCTACTTGAGAGAGATACTTTGAAAATTATGTTAGAGCAGGGTTTCTCAACCTTGGCACTACTGACATTTTGGGCCTTATGTTTCTTGTTGCAGTTCTGTGCACTGTAGGATGTTCAGCCACATGTCTGGTCTCTACCTACCAGATACCAGTAGTATACACACACACACTGGTAGGAACAACCAAAAGTGTCTCCAGTCATTGCCAAAAGTCCACTTTGGGGTGGGGGGGCAAAATCACCCCCCACCCCCAGCTAAGAATGACTGAAATAAATGATTTATATAAAAGCCTTCACTGACACATCAAATATTGATACATATAGATCACTTATTATGTGCCAGACACTGTGCCCAAGTCAAATAAGATGTGATTCATGCCCTCAAATAATTTACATTCTAGTACAAGAGACAGATAAACAAATCAACATTTGCAGTGATGGCAGTTTGGGAGCCTGTGGAGCGGGCAGGGAACAAAACATTTAGATGTTAAAGAGTAGAAGCCACAGGAATTCGTGGCTAAATGGATGTGGGGGATGAGTAAGGGGAAGAGAGAAAAACAACATGTTAAAAATGGCTAATTATTATTTAGTACATAAGTCAAAGAGTTCTTCCACAAAAACAGGAACATTTCCCGGAAGAAAACTCACACCATGTAAATGGTTGCAAAATAAATATTGACTCCTCTGTGACTGCTTTAATTTTAACCAGTCGGGGAACTCACATAGACCAACTACTCCCTTTCTTCCAACCAATTTGCACTCATATCACCAGAATTATCAAGACCAACAGGGGTTGTCTAATTCCCATACTGTAACTGGACTATCAAGTCCACAAAAATGGCAGTAAGGCGATGAGGAACAACGTGCACAGTTTATGGTTTATTTCATTCACTGAAGAACACATCATTTTAACATTTTCTAAGAGTTTTATTCTATAATCAACTTTAAGCCCAAGTCAAATGCATCTGTACCAATGCCACCAGAAAATAAACCTAAATCAGAGTGAGAACCACCTTTCCCCCATGACAGTGGAGATGTGTATTTTTTCAGAATACTATCTGCATGTGAGGTCCACACAGAGGTGACTATTAGCTCCCCCTTGCTGTGGAACAGCAGCGCAAACAGCTATCCATTATCTCATGGCACTTTCTAGCTTGTGTGATACCAGCAAAATGTAGCTTCAAGACACAGAACACAGTATTCATTAGAGGAAAGCTAGTTAGACGCTGCCAATGGGACCCTTTGGCTTCTGGTCCTGCCCAGGTATTTGGATGAGGTCCAAGTGCCTAACCACATCAATTTCAAATGAACTTCTCTTTGCAACTGCATGTTACCCAATACCCCAAAGTATATGAAAGCCTTCCTGAGTTTTAGAGTTTATAAGCCCCCGACAATGGAATTCTGTGTGGAAATATCAAAATTCAAGTAACAAAGAATTTTTCAGAGGATCAAAAACAGAAACCATTATTGGAGTATAAAAACATTTTAGTTACCTAAGAATCCACATTTCTAAGAAAAGCAGCCTTATTAAATGATGTTTGCTCAATAGGCAATTTTCCTCCATTTAATTTTCATAAATAGATCCCTTTGAAATTTATTTTCCCTAACAAAGGCTGCACATTAACAACAAATGATACAACATCTTCAAATTTTAATTAATGTCAAGAGCTTTATTTTGCTTCCAAGCAACTTACAGAAACATGTTATTAATATAATTTAATTTAAGGGGGTAGGCATTTGTTTTCTATTTTTAAAGAGGTGGTTCTGAAATTCTGGCCCTGTCAACATCATTTAAACATTCCTGTTCCATGCCTCAATATAATAAATTAAATCAGCATTTTAATTGTGCCCATGCTTTGTGGTTCCTGGCAGCACAAAAAGATTCTCTGTGAGTGCACGACTTCGCCCAAAAAAACCCCACTGAGTGATTAATTACTAGTCTGGAAGATATAAATATGTCTCTCAATAAAGACAGTATGGACTGCTGGAAGCTCTGACCTTATACATCTCTGTAGGACGCCTTAACTTAGCAGACATCCTCCTAATTCAAACAAGACTCTGGCTCCAGCATTCACAGACAGCTCTACAGTGATGACACTGTTTCTCTGTTGAACAGCGTACTTTAATTAGCATCATTTGGTACATATACAAGAATCAGAGGGAAATCGGGTTTTTTATGTACAAATATGTAGAAATCTTAAGGTGTCTCTGCTCCTTACATAAGGAAGAACTGAGAACAAAAAATAACCTTGAGTTTTTATAAATCACCATCTTTACATATAGTATTTCACATTACACCCTGACATTACTCATGTTTCATTCTGAGTTAAAGGTTTGACCAAGAAACCATAACTTTATAAACAAAGACATGAACCAGTAGGTCTATCTGGCTACGTCTGAACCTCACATATACTCTCTGGACTGAGAAGCTATCATGATCACTTGAGGGGAGAGAAGCTTACAAAAAGGACTTATTGGCCAACTCCCCTTACCTCCAAATAGTAAAAACAAGAATTGACAGAATTTCTAGAACTGTTTCTACAAGACCAAAGTAAGGTAAAAGGAACTATACCAATCACTGAAATCATAAATTGCAAACCAAAGTCAACTAAGTTGAAAATAAAGATGAAGAACTAAGGGGCTTCCCTGGTGGCACAGCGGTTAAGAATCTGCCTGCCAATGCAGGAAACACAAGTTCGAGCCCTGGTCCGGGAAGACCCCACATGCCACGGAGCAAGTAAGCCCGTGCGCCACAACTACTGAGCCTGCACTCTAGAGCCCACGAGCCACAACTACTGAGCCTGCGTGCTGCAACTACCGAAGCCTGCACACCTAGAGCCCATGCTCCGCAATAAGAAAAGCCACGGCAATGAGAAGCCTGCGCACCGCAGCCCCCGAACCACAGCCCCCGCTTGCCGCAACTAGAGAAAGCCCACACACAGCAACAAAGACCCAACATAGCCGAAAATTAATTAATTAATTATTTTTTTTAAATGAAGAAATCGAGACCTGAAGCTGGCTCCTTTAAGTTGGAGAACTGTCATGTGTAGCTTTTCTAATGCTTTGCATTCATGATCGTGGCATTTATTACCAGAACTAAATACCACATCTCCTTTACCCTTTCAGTTTTCTTGTTTGTTTGTTTTGTTTTGTTTTTTTCAAGGAGTGGGAAGTCAAGATTATCATACGTCATTCTGGCCAGTCTAGAAATCCAGACATCATGTTCCTAATTGTCCTGTTTAAAACAAGATGAAAGAAAGGTTCCCTAAAATGTCAATACACATTTGGCCAAGGAAAAAAAGTCATTTGTATTCAGACTTCCACTCTACTGCTATTTATATTTCTACTGGGCCTTGTCAAAGATAGTTTTTAAGCATGGTCATCACACTTAACTGTAAGGATTAAATCGCTCAGCCAACATGAGTCTGAATTGGAGCTCTGGAGTAGACCACAAAAACAGCCACACAATTTCAGCACCTCCCATCAAGAGGTAGAGAATATTTTCCCACCCCTTGAATCTTGGTTGGTCTTGTAGCTTTGACCAATAGAATACACAAAAATGGCACTACACCAATCCTGAGCCTACGACTCAAGAGACCTTGCAGCTTCCATCCTCAAACTCTTGGAACTCTGTGCCCACCATGGGAACAAATCCAGGCTAGCCTGTTAGAGGTTGAGAGCCAATGTGGGAAATGACCCCAGTCATCCCAGCTGTCCCAGATGTGATCATGTGGGTCATAAACCCATCTGCCCAGGCAATCTGCCAGCTGACTGCAGATGCATAAGCGAGCCCAGCCAAGATTAGCTAAGCTTAGCCCACATCAGAAGAACTGCCCAGCTGAGCCCAACAAACAATGTCAACCTGCAATATTATGAGCTAAATTAAATTGGTACTTTCACAGCCACTAAGATTTGGGGTGGTATGTTATGAAGAAACAGATAACAGATACAGGTCCTACAACCTCATAACTGTATCTTTTCTAGGCTTCCAGCCCCAATTCAAGTTTTCCACTATGCCCATAGCTTTTAACAGGTACTAGTATACATACTCTGTTGACCTAGTTCCTTTTGAATTCTGATACCACTTTTTTTCTGTAAAAAAATTTAGCACTTAGATAAATAATGCCCTATATAATTTCTCAAGGTATAGCTAAGTATTTATGATTCACATAGAAATGGTCTCTAAAGGTAGAGACCATGTTTTATATATTTTTATTATCCAACACACTAAACACAGAGGTGTTCAATAAATACTTGTTTTGAAAGTAGCTAGAGTTTACAAGATCTTTAAACTGTATCTGCTATGCTTTTCTAATTTATAACATGTAATTAATATTAGCCTGTTTCACCACAAAGGAGATTGATTTCATGCCTTCACAACCCTTTAACAAGTACGACATATGATAAATTTCATAAGAAAACCAAAACTAGATAAAATGTAAAATTTCTATATATAGCAAAAGATACAAAGAACACAATTTTAAAAAGGAAACTAGGAGAAAATAGTTATAGTATATTCAACAAAGACCTAAAAATCAATAGCATACAAAGAGCTCCTATGAAGCAACAAAAAAAGACAACCCAAAATAAAACTGAGAAAAATATTTAAATTGACAGTATTCATAAGTACAAATGAAAAAATGAAAACCACCTGTGCAAAGATGCTTAGCTTCACAGATAATCAGGAAAAAGTATGTTTAAATGAGAATTTTACCCAGATTATTAAAAATTTTAAAGATTAAATAAGATCCAGTATTGGTGACTGTGTATGGAAATGGGCCTTCTTTCACACTGTTCGTAGGAGTATAAAGTGGCATAGCTTTTAGGAGAACAATTGTGTAGTACAATTCCAGTTTACTTGTTTTTAATAGTAAACTGGAAAGGTAAATATTCATCAATACTCTCATGGTAAATATTGATTCACCTGTCTGTGGAAAACTATGCAAAATTTTAGAAGAATGTGATGGATTTGTACATGCTGACATGAAAAGATCAAGGAATGTTAAGTTAAAAAGGCAGGTCGCCAAACAATAGTATAATACCATTTTTTAATAAGTATATAATTGCATAGAAAAAAGGCTAGAATGATATACACTAAAATAATAGCCATGCTCAGTTAACAGGGGGAGTATAGTTGGGAGAGTGAAGGAAAACAGTAAGTTTTTACATATTTATGTATCATTTGAATGTCCCACAAGCATAGATTTATGTGATATGCATATAATTTGTTTATATTACACATACCTGGTCAGCAGAAAGGGGCAGAGCATAAACGCATTCAACCAGGGAGCCAGAGAAAGAGCTGCACCTTCATGGAGGAAATCTCCACTTTTATCCTAGTTCAAAGCAGTGGAGTGGTCGGCATTGCACACTGAGAACAGGAACGAGCACTGGGTGCCCTTGTAGCATGATTTCTCCCATGGCAGAGAAGAGGAGATACTGAGCAGTTAAGTGTGCTGGTGATCCTGTGTTTGGCCTCTCAGGACTACAGTGGGGCATCCTCCTGGAATCTGGAATTAAGAAAAACAAGATGAGCCTCTGAACGTTAAACTTCAAAATCAGCACAGAAGGAATTAGAGGAGATGAGAGACCACCTAAAATAATAACAAAGCTAGCAGTTACCAATCCCCAAGCAATCTCCTGTGCCAAGCACCAGGGACTTTCACACATCCTATCTCAATTTCGACAAAAATCCTCAGTTGTTTTTATTTTATTGAAGGGAAAATGAGCTTAGAGAGGTTAAGGAAATCAGCAAGGATCACATAGCTTATACAAGGCACTGCCAGGGAATTGAACCCAGTCCTGTTTAATTCAACACCTAAGTTCTTAACTACCATGGATGGTATGCTCTCTTCCATCACAGAAGCATAAAGTCTGAGTCGGCAATGCTGAACAATATCCTTGCTGTATCTATTAATGTAGCTAAGGATATAATGGGTCAAATAAAACAAGTATAGCTTAGCCATGGAAGCACAGAAAGGGTTTCAGACAAGCACATGGTAACAGTGCCTGTTCAAAGAGTCAACAAGGACCTTGGTCCAAGGACCCATTTGTTTCAAGGAACAGGCCAACAGGGCCACACAGTATATGGACAAAATGAAATTTCTCAACCTTCCAAGATAAAGGCCAGTGCCTGGACTGTGGATTCACCAAGGCAGTGTCACTCCAGGATACCTCTTAAAAAATACATACCTCTGATACATCATATTAACAAATTGAAGGAAAAAAACCATATGATCATCTCAATAGATGCAGAGAAAGCTTTCGACAAAATTCAACACCCATTTATGATAAAAACCCTGCAGAAAGTAGGCATAGAGGGAACTTTCCTCAACATAATAAAGGCCATATATGACAAACCCACAGACAACATTGTCCTCAATGGTGAAAAACTGAAACATTTCCACTAAGATTAGGAACAAGACAAGGTTGCCCACTCTCACCACTATTATTCAACATAGTTTTGGAAGTTTTAGCCACAGTAATCAGAGAAGAAAAGGAAATAAAGGGAATCCAAATCGGAAAAGAAGAAGTAAAGCTGTCACTGTTTGCAGATGACATGATACTATACATAGAGAATCCTAAAGATGCTACCAGAAAACTACTAGAGCTAATCAATGAATTTGGTAAAGTTGCAGGATACAAAATTAATGCACAGAAATCTCTTGCATTCCTATACACTAATGATGAAAAATCTGAAAGTGAAATCAAGAAAACACTCCCATTTATCACTGCAACAAAAAGAATAAAATATCTAGGCATAAACCAACCTAAGGAGACAAAAGACCTGTATGCAGAAAATTATAAGACACTGATGGAAGAAATTAAAGATGATACAAATAGATGGAGAGATATACCATGTTCCTGGATTGGAAGAATCAACATTGTGAAAATGACTCGACTACCCAAAGCAATCTACAGATTCAATGCAATCCCTATCAAACTACCACTGGCATTTTTCACAGAACTAGAACAAAAAATTTCACAATTTGTATGGAAACACAAAAGACCCCGAACAGCCAAAACAATCTTGAGAACGAAAAACGGAGCTGGAGGAATCAGGCTACCTGACTTCAGACTATACTACAAAGCTATAGTAATCAAGACAGTATGGTACTGGCACAAAAACAGAAAGATAGATCAATGGAACAGGATAGAAAGCCCAGAGATAAACCCACACATATATGGTCACCTTATCTTTGATAAAGGAGGCAGGAATGTACAGTGGAGAAAGGACAGCCTCTTCAATAAGTGGTGCTGGGAAAACTGGACAGGTACATGTAAAAGTATGAGATAAGATCACTCCCTAACACCATACACAAAAATAAGCTCAAAATGGATTAAAGACCTAAATGTAAGACCGGACACTATAAAACTCTTAGAGGAAAACATAGGCAGAACACTCTATGACATAAATCACAGCAAGATCCTTTTTGACCTTCCTCCTAGAGAAATGGAAATAAAAATAAACAAATGGGACCTAATGAAACTTCAAAGCTTTTGCACAGCAAAGGAAACCATAAACAAGACCAAAAGACAACCCTCAGAATGGGAGAAAATATTTGCAAATGAAGCAACTGACAAAGGATTAATCTCCAAAATTTATAAGCAGCTCATGCAGCTCAATAACAAAAAAACAAACAACCCAATCCAAAGATGGGCAGAAGACCTAAATACACATTTCTCCAAAGAAGATATACAGACTGCCAACAAACACATGAAAGAATGCTCAACATCATTAATCATTAGAGAAATGCAAATCAAAACTACAATGAGATATCATCTCACACCAGTCAGAATGGCCATCATCAAAAAATCAAGAAACAATATAGGCTGGAGAGGGTGTGGAGAAAAGGGAACACTCTTGCACTGCTGGTGGGAATGTGAATTGGTACAGCCACTATGGAGAACAGTATGGAGTCCTTAAAAAACTACAAATAGAACTACCATATGACCCAGCAATCCCACTACTGGGCATATACCCTGAGAAAACCATAATTCAAAAAGAGTCATGTACCAAAATGTTCATTGCAGCTCTATTTACAATAGCCTGGAGATGGAAACAACCTAAGTGTCCATCATCGGATGAATGGATAAAGAAGATGTGGCACATATATACAATGGAATATTACTCAGCCATAAAAAGAAACGAAATTGAGCTATTTGTAATGAGGTGGATGGACCTAGAGTCTGTCATAGGGTGAAGTCAGAAAGAGAAAGACAAATACCATATGCTAACACATATATATGGAATTTAAGAAAAAAAATGACATGAAGAACCTAGGGGTAAGACAGGAATAAAGACACAGACCTACTAGAGAATGAACTTGATGATATGGGGAGGGGGAAGGGTAAGCTGTGACAAAGTGAGAGAGTGGCATGGACATATATACACTACCAAACGTAAAATAGATAGCTAGTGGGAAGCAGCCGCATAGCACAGGGAGATCAGCTCGATGCTTTGCGACCACCTAGAGGGGTGGGATAGGGAAGGTGGGAGGGAGGGAAACGCAAGAGGGAAGAGATATGGGAACATATGTATATGTATAACTGATTCACTTTGTTATAAAGCAGAAACGAACAAACCATTGTAAAGCAATTATACTCCAATAAAGATGTAAAAATAAAATAAAAAATACATAGCTCCTCCATGGGCCCTAAGTGAGCTTTTTTCCTATTTGGAACTCTATGGTCCTTTAGGTATATTTCCACTATTTTTGGCTATTTTAAGCCTGTTTTAAATTCAAACAATCTAATTGATTGACACAGTGCATGGCTAAAGAATATATGTATCACAAATCTGTCATAAACCTAGGCCAACTGGCTTCTCCCCACAGACCCAGAGTTAACACATATAGAACTGGGGCAAGTGGGGTGCAAGAGAAGAGTTTCAGGGAAGGGTGCAGTGTCCTTAAGCTTAAGAAAGGGATTTATGTAAAAAAATCTGGAAGGACACGCTGATAGAAAATTCATGTCCACTTTTATCTGTTTTATATACTGGAGGTCTACATGAGATTTTTTCAAGAATGGGTTCCACTGCTTTAAACAAAAAAAGCTTGGACACCAATGAGGTAGAAGGAAGGGATGGCTGATGCTCAGTTCAGTCATGACTACTGTTTCTTTGGATATTAATTGGCAGGCATTCATGGCTATGGCTGACTGAGACGTGGTTGGGAATGAATTCCAAGGCATTCTCCAGAATGGCTCTACCCAGTACTCTCTTAAAAATCTGATTTACAGCCATAAAAGAGCCCTCACAATTAAAACCTTCACCCCAAACTTCAATCCTAAATAGATGTAGGTTTTTCAAGCACTATGGTGGGTATAAAGGGAATGCACAGTTTTCTGGAAAATGCTAAGCAATCCCTTCAGGATGGAAGCCCATATCAGGAGGTAGCTGCAGTGATCAATGTAAGATGTTGATCTTATGATCAACATCTAGACCTAACATGTTGAGTTTAAACCCCAGAGCTACTTCTTACTAGCTATGTGGTCTAGGGGAGGTTCTGTAACCTCTACAAGCCTCAGGATTTTTACATGTAAAATGTAAACTACATAGGAATACTCTAAAGATTAATTACCTGTAAAGTGGTTTGTACTGAGACTCGCACAGATCAAACCTCCTCAAATGTTAGTTTACGTATTCTCACATTGGGAACAAAGATTTGAAGATAAAATGTAAAGTGGTTTGGAGAATAGAAAGCAGTACAACACAGGGAGGGCATGAAATCAATAGAGAATAGGGAACATGAAGAGGGGAGATGTGAAACTAGAGATTTCATGATCTGCTAAGGTTTGGGCTTCACTCTATAGGGTATGGGGATCCACTGAAAGTTGTTTAGTAATTCACTTGTTCAGAAAAATACATTCTAAATGCTTACTCTGTGCCAAGCACCATTTTAGTGGAGGAAACAAGAAGGTAAATAAGGCAAGTCCATTATTTAGGAGACACAGACTTATTAATCCTGAGATGGGAGTTACAATAAAAGTATACACCAAGTGCTATGTGAACAGAGAGGGTGAAGTTTAGATGAATAAGACTGGCAGAGAAGGGAGAGATCTTCCTAAAAGTATAAGCAGCAGGTCAGAATGGGGTTTGACCGAAAAATGAAGAGAGGTTTATAATATGAGAGGAAGAACAGAAGTATAGCCTCCCACTGAGGAAGCTTAGAATAGTTGCGATTCCAACATTTGTACCTCCAGGCATCATGCTAAACCTAAAGCAGTGGACCCTAAAAATCAGCTTCCTCAGGTTCCACAAGCCTCTTGTTCTTTTGTTTTTTTAACTTTTCATTTTATGTTGGAGTATAGCCAATTAAGTATGTTGTGATAGTTTCAGGTGCACAGCAAAGGGCAGAGTCCACAAGCCTCTTGAAGATACAGAGAAAACAGCTTCCAATACTTAGGGAGTCATCCCAGAAAGAAGTTTACTCCTCTGAAGCTTATCACTGCTTGACTCTTAGGAGCTACTTTGGAGAGGACATCAACAAAACTTCTCTCTTGTCCATTTAAGAAGTTCACAATCATCGCCAGTTGAAAATGGGATAAAGTGTGCACCCACGAATTGAAAGAAACAGGATAAGGATTACAAAAATTTTAAGTAGTTCAATGAAGGGGTGGTAGGCTGGATAACACCTCCCCAACAAAGATGTCCATGACTTAATTCCTAGAACCTGTGAATATGTCTGTCACCTTACGTGCTAATGGGAACTTTGCATATGTGATTAAGTTAAGGGTCTAGAGAAGGAAATAGGATGATAGAAGCTGAGGTTGGAGTGATGCACTTTGAGGATGGAAGAAGGGGCCATGAGCCAAAGAATGTAGTCTTTTTCCATAAGCTGGAAAAGACAAGGAAACAAATTCTCCCCCTTGAGCCTCCAGAGGGAACACAGCTCCATGAACACCTTTAGCTCCATGAGACTCATTTCAGACTTTTGACTTCAAGAATCAAAAAAGAATAAATGTATTTTAAGCCACTAAGTTTGTAGTCAGTTTGTTAAAAAAATATATATCTATATCTATATCTATAGGGCCTCCCTGGTGGTGCAGTGGTTGAGAGTCCACCTGCCGATGCAGGGGATACGGGTTCGTGCCCCGGTCCGGGAAGATCCCACATGCCGCAGTGCGGCTGGGCCCATGAGCCTGCACATCCGGAGCCTCTGGACAAATATATATATATATGTATATATATGTGTGTGTGTGTGTGTGTGTGTGTGTGTGTGTGTAATATGGGGAGAGAGGGCCTCCTCCGAAGACCTCAAAGCTCAAGTATTTTATTAATCCCCTCAACAGCCTAGAGAAGATAAAGAAAATGGAAACAGAGAAGTTAGAGCAAGTCATTCAAGACTAAATAGCAGAACAGGGAAGGAAAATACTACCAAGTTTAATACCCAGAATGAAACATGATTCTTCCAACTCCAAAAATGCGGAAAGCTCTCTGGAAGACTACCAAGCTTCATCTGAGTGAGAAGTTCAGATCCTGCCCATAGGGAAGCTCAGGCATTTCATTTTGATGCAATCTCAGGGTCACAGTAAAAGAAAATGGCGGCCCATATTTGGTTATCCTCACTGCCAGTAAAATAATGTCCATGCTGCAAGAACTAGTACTAATGCACCCCACAGCCAGGGGTGCCCAGCCCCAACCCAAATAAAAGTATGTCAATATTAGCCACAGAGATGGAGAAAATTCTCTTACCCTCCCAGGGTAGTCAAAGTCTGTGCTAATGTTTATGGGAGAAAAAGAGAAAAAACAAAGTCAGGAACAAAACATATCTTTATCACTCACATCCCCAAGCAGATAAACAGACTAAGAACCTTAGGGAATGCCAAATTTAGTTCTTTGCATCATTCCCAACTTGCATATCTCCTGAAAATATATTTAAATACTATTATCAATAACACCACCTCCTAAAATAAACATTTTTCATTTATGAATTTATGCCCATTTTGACCATGTGAAACCTGCAAATTAAACATATACCAGGAGATGAAGGCAATAAGGCAGACAATCTCCAGCTAAGAAATCTGAAGAAAAAAAAATTTTATATATATATATATATATATATATATATATATATATATATATATGGAATAAAAAAGTCAATCTTTGATGAAATAATTGCTTCTGCTGTTATTTTTTGCTATTGCTTCAGAAATGTTCTCTCTCTCTCTCTCTCCCTTTTTTGTCCCTATAGCGAGGTGCCCTGCTGCTGTGCAGATGAAAGGTCCAGTCTCTTTAAAATTTCATGCAGAGCTCTTTCACAACATCGAAGCTTTAAAGGCCCATGGCAAATTCAACATATTGTTACACTTGATGGAAGGAGATAAAAATTACATGCAAAATATACTGTATATTCATTTTCTGGAAATACTACAAAGTTACAGTTTCCCAGTAACCAATATGGACTTACATATTCTGATTTCAATATTTAGAAACACAAAAGATGCACATGGAGTACTGAAGCAAAAATAAGAATGAAAAGTCAAATCACCCAAGGTTAGATTAGGGTCCTAGGAAGTGTGAATAATTTTATTCATAGTTTTCCTAAATTATTTTAGATATATGAAGCATATTTAAAAGACACCAAAAGATACGAAGGGGAAAAAAATAGATTTTCTCAAACTTGTATATATCATGGGGTTCTTTACCCTAAGTTATTTTTATATCTCTAAGAAAAACATGGTGATTACTGCTTTTTTATTTTCACATATAAAATTATCTCAAGAAAACATTAAGAGCTAGAACTGAAGATATTGGTATGTAGAGCTTGGTACTCTCAAAAGCAAGTTTATCAATCATTACTCATTAATAAGGCTTAATTATAATAGGTGAACTTGATTTTAAAATTTTAAGTTCACAAGTTAAACATCATTATCTTTACATCTAAATTTTAGGTGTTTTATTGTAGCTGTTTTTAAATGGCCCCACTTGGCCAGCCTCATTCATTTGCATTTACTCATTTTCTTTCAAACATTTAGTGGATACCTACTATATGCCAGGCACTGTGCTAGGTGTTAGGAGTGAAAAACCAGAAAGATGTGGTCCCTGTCTCCAGAGGGATTACAATATAGTAAAAGGAGATGAACACAGTAAAAGGTAAGCATGACAAACCCTCTGAGGTCCTATGGCAGAAGTAGGGATATCATGGTAGCACAAAGAGTAGTTGATTGGTTTCTCCTGTAGGAAGAGAAAAAGTTGTATGCAGGCGTCAGTCCTTGACCAGAGGCTTAGAAACCACCTAGGCACTGATGAAATAAACCAAGGCAGTAGTAGTAGAGTTGGGGAAAAGGGGACAGATTTTGGAAAAATCATGAATATAAAACCTGCAGGACTTGGCTATTGATTAGAAGTAGAAAGCCAGAGCATGAAAGAAGCGTAGGATGAATGCCAGATTTCTAATACTGGTATCATTCACCAATTCGTTCATCATTTCAACAGTTATTTACTACCTATTAGGTGCCAGACATTGTTCTAAACACTGGAGACATAACAGTGACCATTTAAGAATCCAAACTCCTAAACTTAGAGATGACAAATGGAGAACTACAACAAATAAGTACTATAAGAATACATAAGCACTGTGAAGAAAATAGGGCAGTTTCAAGGAACATAGAGAAGGCCAAGACAGCTTTGTCATGATGAGCAAGATGAAATTGCAGATGCAGGCAAGCAGGGTCAGATTACATAAGACTTATAGGCTGGGTAAGAATTTTGTTTTAGTGTAACAGAAGAAATTTTGCAGGTTTTAAGCAGAAGTGACAACAGATCATTGGGGAAGTAGATCAGGGAGCAAAAAAGGAATCAGAGAGGCTAGCTCGAAGGCTCTTGCAGTGATCTAGACTGGAAATAATGGTGACTTGGAGCAGGTGAGAAAAGTTGAGCATTCCCAGGGTCCCTTTAGGGGTGGAGTTGGAAGGTTTTGTGAATGGGTTAGCTGTGCAGGGTAAGGAAAATAGATCAAGTTTATTCTTGGGCTTTGCTTGAGGGACTGGGTAAATAAAGAAACTGGGATGGGCAAGACTTGGGGCAAAAGCAAGGCAGGGGAGGGGAATCAAAATAGTTTGGAGAATGTTAGGTTTGAGATACCTCTTAGACATCAAAGTAGAGTTAACAAGTAGGCAGCTGGTTATATGAGATCAACTGAGAAAAGAGGTCAGGGCTGGATATGAATTTGGGAATCTCTCAGTATATAGATGCAAAGTCCTGGGGCTGAGTGAGATGACAGGGCTTGGGGCAGGGGTGGTAGTGGGAGGGACTGTCAA
Source organism: Aethalodelphis obliquidens (assembly GCF_003676395.1). NCBI lineage: Eukaryota > Metazoa > Chordata > Mammalia > Artiodactyla > Delphinidae > Aethalodelphis > Aethalodelphis obliquidens. The sequence continues at coordinate 16,793,322 of NW_020837964.1, forward strand.
TAGATGAGAGATCCCTGAGGATCTCCCACACTAGAGGTCAGGCAGAAAAGGTTAACAAGGTCAGCAAAAGAGACCATGAAGCTGCAGCCACCAAGATAGGAAGGAAACCAGGACAGTGTGATGTCACAAAAGCCAAAAGGACAGTGTTTCAAGAAGAAGGGAGTGGTTCACTATGGGAAAAAAAATTTTGAAAGGTCAAGAAATATGAGGACATAGAAGTAACCATTGGATTGAAAATCATTAAGATTTTTGGTGACCTTAAAAAGAGAGTTTCTGTGCAGTTGAGTGAACAGAACACCTATGACTGTTTTGAGAAGATAATGAGATGTAAGGAAGCACAATCAGCTAGTGTCAGCAACTTTTATGATTTAAATTTTGTTGTAAAAGGCAACATAGAGATGAGGCCTTAGCCAAGTTGGGGAGTGAGGAGATAAGAAGTTATGGGAAAGGAGATGGCAGAGCATGTGTTCATTTGCTGATAGTAACAATTCTGTAGAGAGGCAGAAATTGATGATGCAAAGAAGTGAAGCTTTAAGAAGGCAAAAGGAGATTTGATCCAGAATATAAGAAGTGGCGTTTCTTTGATTTTGATTTTTTTCATCTATAAAGCATATTTCCAAATTTAAGAAATCTGAATATAGACTATATTAAATGATTTTATTGAATCAATGTTAATTTTCTTAGATGTGAGAATGATAATGCAGTCATGCAATGAAGTGTTCTTTTCCTAGGCAGTAAATGCTGAAGTATTTAGGGATGAAATAAATGACATTTGCAACTACTTTCAAACGATTTTAGAAAAAAAGATATACGAAAAGGACTGATAGATAAAACAAATGCAGCAAAATATTAATAATCGGTAGATCTAGGAGTAGTTGGGTGCTTTCTGTGCTATTTTTTCAACTTCTCTATTGATTTGAAATTTTTCCAAATTAAAGTTGCATGGAGGAATTACAGAGGTTTGGGATAACCCTCTCCCCACTGGACCTTCTAAATCAGAATCTCTGGAGATGGGACCTAGGAATCTGCTTTTTATAAAGGCTCCCATGATGATTTTGATTCGCAGCTCAATTGTAATTAATCATTATTGCTGCATACTAACCACTCCAAAGTTTACTGGCTTAAAAGAACAACGATTTTATTTGCTCACAAATTTGTGGGTCAAGAATTTGGGTAGGACTCGGCAGAGCAGTGACTTGGCTGGGACTGGATCTAAAAAAAAAAAATGGTACTGATGAACCAGGTTGCAGGGCAGAAAAAAAGAGGTAGACATAGAGAATGGACTTGAGGACATGGGGTGGGAGGGCGAAGCTGGGGCGAAGTGAGAGTAGCATCGACATATATACACTACCGAATGTAAAATAGTTGGCTGGTGGGAAGCAGCAGCATAGCACAGGGAGATTGGCTTAGTGCCTTGCAACCACCTAGAGGGGTGGGATAGGGAGGATGGGGGGGAGGCTTAAGAGGGAGGGGATATGGGGACATGTGTATGCATATGGCTAATTCGCTTTGTTGTACAACAAAAACTAACACAATATTGTGAAGCCATTATAGTCCAATAACAATCTACTAAAAAAAAAAAAAAAGACTGTCTGACTCACTGACTGTGGCCTTGGTGCTCAGCTGGAGCTGCTCCACGGGGACTCTATCTCCAGCAGGATAGTCTGGAATCCTTTACCTAACAGCTATGTTCCCCCTCTATGGAAACAGAAGTTATGGGACCTGGGCTTAGAAGTCTAAAATATCAGTTCCATCACATCCTATCTGTCAAAGCAGGTCACAAAGCCAGCCCAGATTCAAGGGAGTAGAGAAAGAGACTCCATTTCTTGATGGCAAGAACAACAACATCACACTAACAAAGCAGGTGTGGAGCAGAAAGGTGTGATTCACTGGGGGACTGTTACATCAACTACAGACACCCACTAAATTAGACTACTAACTCAAGTAATACAAGTCCTCACTTAAATAATACAAGCTTGTGTCACACCCTGAGTATCCTGTCCATATGTAAATGATTCTTCTAAAACTGTCTGAAAACAATTCATTTTCTTAATTTGGAAGAGACTTGCAATTTTATGGTGCTAATAATTTGCTCAGTAGGCCATAAACATTCCAAAAGTAAAATCCAAATCCAATCTATCCCACTTATCCCCAGTCTCCAGGACCCAGATTCAGATCACAGCAGTTCTGCAAACTGAGGGACAATAAAAGAGGTTCTAGAAGAGTCTCAGCAAGTTCTCACCAACCTCACAAATGGGGAGCAGAACTGGAATGGGATGCTCTTCTTGTGTAGAGGAGTAGCCTTTCCTCATTCTTGCCCTAGGGGTGATGACAGAGGCCATACCTATAACCTCTTCTTCAGTAACCTTTTTAAGCTTCATTAGCTGATCACCATGTTAACAGAGGTAACCAGGCCTCCAACCAGGATCCTGAATAGGAGTGTAAGGCTGGCACCTCCCAAAGCAGAGTGACAGAGAAGATGGGAGACAGCACTCTAGCTCTCATCACCATTACCAGAAACTCCAAAATAGTGGTGTCTGAATTAACGTGATTTTTGTTATGTGTACTTACGAGACTTAATTAAAGCATATGTGGGACAGGCACATATGTGTCCCTGAACAGAATAGTTTTTCACACATGGTCCTCCCTATGGAAAAATTTTATTCTATCAGCTGTCAAAATCAAAAACTGCATCTGATACTACTCCTGAAGAATTAAGGTGTGTGCAAGACTGACCCTTTCTGTGCCCCGTGTTTACCTGTGCATATAAACTACCTTGTAATTGTATCCACTGGAGTTGCAGAGTGTGGCAGCAGTATATTTTGAACCCAAAGCTACCTGACTTAAAGCCTGAGCTACTCGCACTACACCAAGCATTGAAAAACTGAAGAGGTATGAATTTCTGATTACAGAAATTAGAGAATCAATTAGCCGGATTAGGAGGTATCTGACTTTCTCAAGGGCTCCTGAAATCACCCACAGAGAAGAACTCAGTAGTGGAAATATGTTACAGTTCCACGGGCTCTAGTCCTGACTCGTCTATCATGAATGAGCTGTGTGACCTTGGAGAAGCCACTTTTCTCTGGGCTCCCTGTATTCATCTGGGAAGAGTCTTAATTACAGCTGATTACCCTTAAGATCAAGATGCCTATATGTGCCCACAATGTTTATATTAAGAACACTTCAATTGAATGCATGCGCTCTTTAAGAACAGATAAATATTTGAAGTGCATGAAAACCATCATGGAGATGATGGTTGACTATCAATTACAATGTACTTTAAGAGCATACACTTCATTGAGTTTTTACTTTGTCCTACTGTCCTCTGAACAATTTCCACTTGACAACATATTTAGTTTAGTTTAAAATATATTTTCATTTCAAATTTGTATCTTTAAATTCTTGGCATCCCAGAAATTTTTTCTTCATTTTCCAATGACACTTTAAAACTTCCCTCATATTACCTACATTACGAGATGTTTCTGTCATTTTTGTTTACTACATTTTCACCCCTATTTTAGTTACAGGAAGTATTCCCAATGCCACTCAATGGTTTTATTACACAACAGTATAAATTATTACAACTCCATCAACATTTATGAGCACTACTATCTAAGCAGTGTGTGTGTTTTACTGAAATAATCTATAGATAAGGTGTGTGGGCACACATGAGTAGCATTTTCTTGAACTTTCAAAATTTGGTCTATGACTGATATCCAGAGATAATCAGTTAGGCAAAATCAAATATTAAAATTGGTCATAATTAGTCTTGATCACATACTAAAATAATGATGTGAGAAATGTTTTGCAAAATGTAAAATGTTACATATATATATGTCCAAGTACTATTAGGAAATTCAGGTAGCCACCATATGGCTCCAAATTTCAGCTGATAGATAAATCTTTATAACACTAAAATTCCAGGTGAAAGGCAACTGACTAAAAGATAACCTCTAAAAATAACATATAATCTGAAAATCTAATGAATGTTCAACTGCAATAAGTAATAATACATGTTGGCTTTTATTGAACCATGAGGTCCCAGACAGAGCTAAAGGCTTTACTTTCATCATACACTTTTAATTCTCACAACTGGCTTTGCCTCCTTAACTTTCCCACTAGTCAGCATGTATAGAAACCGATGAAGCTTGTCCCCCTGCTGGAGGCCTGAGGTGACAGAGCCAAGAAGATCAACACTCAGACCTTTTGTGGGAGAGGCACACAAATGAGGAGGTTCTGCCTAGCAAACTGGTGACTTCCCCATTTTATAGATGAAGACACTGAGGCCTGAGGCATTAACCAACTTGTCCAAGATCTCACAGCTAGTTAGTGGCAAAACTGAAACCTGAAACCAAGTAGTTCCCCAACCTCGATTTTAATGGCTACATTCCACTGGCTGGCAAGGGGAAGTTTATTAAAAATCTCCCCACTGATGAATTAAAAATTCAAGGAACAACAACTCTTAAAATTTCTGGACTTGCTTAAAATCATGCCCTTTAAGTAATCAAGACCATTTATGTTGTTTTCCATCACTGAACTTATTAAACAGTGCTACTGCCACTTCTCCAGCTCAGGAATCAGGCAAAGTTTGAAGCATTAGGATTTATGCTGAAATATTCCATGGGGTCCTTCTCTGCCTATTTCTCTCAAAACTTTGTTTCTATTAGTAAAATATTAACAGCTTTGCCCCATACGAAACTAACAACAGAAAGATATTATGTAACTGATATATTCTGCAAAAATATGCACATGCAAAATAGCTTACACAAAACTGTAACTAAGGGGCAACTGAATAGGTGTTACTTATAAAAAAGTCTCCTTTAAGTTAATCAGATAAAGAACACACACCAAAGAATCAAAGAAATAGAATATACCCTCAAGTTATATCACAAGGAAAAAAAAACCTCTCTGGATAAGAAATTCAGGTTTATTTTATCTTAAATCAGACCAAGGGGATTTAGGTTGGTTTTTTAATTTACTTGTTCATAATGACCTCTCAGATTAATCATACTTTTTATAGAATATTATTATTAATTAGACATGTCATTGCTTCAGGCAGAAAATTATTGGATAGTAAAAAGGTCTATATTCCAAAGGCTCATAAGAGAAAGATTTCCATTTCTATCATTGCACATCTCTTTCAGTTCCAATTCTCAGTGGAAATAATTTCAGTCCTTGTAACACTAACATTTAGAAGTGTCTCCCATTTACAAGATAGCTGAACTAGGGTTTGTCTTATAAGACTTTTTTTTATGTTACTGTATTTACAAGCCAATTATATTTTCTTAGGGTATGCAGGTTCAGAAGACAACCTTTCCATGTCGCTCAGATTTTTATCATCTTCCATTAGGGGTCTTAGAACTGAGGCATGGGGAAGAACAATTGGGTCATCAGTTTTATCCATCAGGCTGGTGTCCTCTAAAATGCTCTTGATGCCATCTGGTTGTCTCTCACAAGTCACTTCGGCTTCCTCCTCATCCCCATAAGCCCCTTGTGTTTTTATCTGTGCCACTCTAACCACATAGGAAAACTATATTTCCCCCTATAGGTCAGGACTCTGTGAGGCTCTCTCTGATACCTACATTTCTTTTGCTCCCACACTATGCTACATCCAAAAGGCATCTAAAATCATATTGCTTTCCAGAGCTCCAGCATAAGAACAAGGGCACAGGTAACTCTGTCCCCAGGTTCCTCAGTTTATGAGTTGGTCCTACTGTCTACTCTCACCCTCCATCCTCCCTTTCTCCTCTAGCCTCCTCACTCTGAGCATCCAAGCAAATGACTTGGCCTCCCATTTCACAGAGAAAAATAGGAAACTAACAAAGCCAAACTCCCTCAACTTCTGGCCCATTTACCATTGAATTTTCCTAGCTGTACAAAGTTCATCTCTTCACTTGCATCCCATTTCTCATTCCACCCTCTTCAGGAATCTCCCTCCATCAATTGCCTTCCTCTGTATCTTCATCCTCTCTCCTTTGACTCTCTCCCTTCAGCTTCTAAGATAAATATGTGACTGTCATTAAAATATACACAGCATCAGAAACAAGAACCACACACAAAACTCTCCCTAGACCCTTTTATCTCTCATCTTCCCGTCACAGCTAAGCTTCTTCAAAAAAAAATACTGAGAAAAATGTTCCAGGCAAAAAGAAGAGTATTTGTATACACCCTGGGATGGAAATGATCATGACTCTCATGAGAAACTTGGAGGTCTGTGTGGGTGGAGAATCAATAGAGTGGTGGGAAGTGAGACAAGGGATAGAGAACACTGGCCTTATGATTCATGAAGGATTTTAACCTACACCATGGACTTGAAGATCAAATAGGAGTGTGAATATTAAGTGCCTAGTGCACATAATAAAATATAGCTATGGTTAGTTTAAAACATATGACCCTGACTTTCTTCTTACTTCATTAGAACACCCTCCAAGGCTACAGAAGTGAGAGCAATCCCTTCGTCACTGGGCTGAAAGCCTACTTGATGGAGACTTTATGCAGGATAAAGTTGAAATCTCTCAGCTCCACACAGAGGTCTCATTTGGAAGCATTTGGAAACAGTAATAGGTACACAGGTGATATATGTAGCACAATAAACATGCGTTACAGATAAATATGCTAAACTAAGAAATATAAAACTTGCCCTGTAGCTCCTATTCTGGTAGATGGAGGTTGGGTGTGTAGAGTGAGAAACTGGACTAGAAATTGTCAGTTAAAGATAATTCCATCTCGCAGGACAACTAAATTCAAAAGGTAAACCTGGACTGAATGCTGGAGTAGAAAAACTGCTTTAAAAGGACATCATTAGGAGAAAGGCTGAAATTGCAGTATGTACTGTAGACTATATAGAAGTGCTCTATCAATGTTAAACTTTCTGAATTTGATATGGTTATGTAACAGAATATCCTTGTTCTTAAAAAATACAAACAGAAAGACTGAGGGGTAAAAAGGCATGATTTATGCAAGCTACTCTCAAATGGTTCAAAAACTAATTTTTAATATAAACAATATTTTATGATATAATAAATTCTCATATTATATATAATTATATGAGAGAGACTGCTAAAGCTTAAGTTGTAAATTGGTGGTTCTGAGTAAAGGATATACAGGAGCTCTTTGTACTATTTTTTTTTTTTTACAACATTTGGGGTTCAAGAGCTGGACCCTGAGCTGTCCTCTAGGGCCTCACTGCCCTGTAGCCTCCAGAGAGATGCCTCTTTCCCTCTTGGTCACCCTGCAGTGTCCCCTGCTGAAGTCCTCAGCTGATAGAACTTGTGATCTCTTCTGGCACTGTTGGGGCCCAGTAGGTTTCCCCATCTTTGCAGACTTGGCCTTATTTAAGCCCTTGCTTATTGTCTCTGGATAATGCAAAAGGAGCTTTGGAAAACAGAAGTCCCTCTTTCTCTCTTGACAAGCCAGACTCTCAAGACTACTGTCTTACTGCAACTTCCCCCCAAAACTTAAATTTGATGCTCAAAGTTGAGCACTTTGTTGGTAGTTCTAACCTTTTGCCTTTTCCCCCAACACTGTGAAACCTGTGCTTCAATGAAGGGTACAACCCATGGCATCTTTGTTTACAGGAAAAAAAAAAACACATCTGCATAACATTTTCATAAAGATAGTTCTTACATGTAGTTTCCATTTCAACAATTTAACTAGTCTCAATCTTTATTTTCTACTTCCTCAGGTGGCAGAACCACAGTTAACACTGAGTATAAAAATCCTCAAGGTCTTGATAGTCATCAACTACAATCAAAAATGGCTATACAGGGCTTCCCTGGTGGCGCAGTGGTTGAGAGTCCGCCTGCCGATGCGGGGGACGCGGGTTCGTGCCCCGGTCCGGGAGGATCCCACATGCCGCGGAGCGGCTGCGCGTGGGCCATGGCCACTGAGCCTGCGCGTTCGGAGCCTGTTGGCTCCGCGGCGGGAGAGACCACAACAGTGAGAGGCCCGCGTACCTCTAAATAAAAAAAAAAAAAAAAAAAAAAAAATGGCTATACAGATATAAAATGCAAGGTTTAGTGAAAAGAAATGGGTAAATTTTATACAAACAGATTTCCACAACTCTTTGACATACTAAATGATCAAGTGATTCTTTACATAGTTAAAATTTTAATTAAAAAAATCTACCTTGCATGTCCTACTTATTTTCACTATAATTAAAATTTATAAGCCACAGCTACTACATCCAAGCAAGGCAGAAAACTATAGGTTTTATAATGGGTCCTCCCTGCCTCATCTCCCACATCTCCCACCCCTAGTAATGGATTAGGATAAAAATATTCATTTTCTACTTAAACTAAGTAATCACAACAGTTGTAGGCATGTATGGAAATTCAATATAGGGTTCAACAATTACCAATAGGTAGAAAGAATTTAAAGTGGCAAAATTATAATGAAGTACCTAACAAAGCTTAGCTGCACTGGGAACGGCTCCAACCCTCCCATGGTGAAAGGAGATCTGTGAGGCTTTAATTTTGGGGGGCCCTGGTTGGCTACAAAGCCACAAAAGGGGACTGGACATTGAGAAAAGGGGAAGCAGGACGATGGCATCTCTTCAACATACTTAGGTTGATCTCATTACCTCCCTAGCCCGTTTTGATCAGCATATAAAGACCAGGGTTTTGTGTGTGGTTTTTTTGTGTGTGTCATTTAATGCTTACAAATCTCAGATGCAAAGAGGAAACTAAGAAAGATTTAAAACCTTATTATTTCAGAGTAATAAATTTGGGGGTCTTTGATTTCCTTGAAAAACTGAAAAGGAAAAACAAGACGACCTTGCTTTATTTGTGATAGGTGTGCCATTAACTTTGCTGGAAGGGCATTTATCCTTTTAAAGGCATACTTAATATGCCCTTAAAACATAGTAAATATGTATCTTATAATAAGATGCTTTCCTCATGTTTCCTTTGGGTAAAGTCTGTCTAGTACATCCTTTTAAGGATAAATAGATGCTTTTAGAAAAACGGAGTTAAGATATCAACTTTTACTTTTAGGTTCACTTGAAATATTCCACGGCCTCTCTCTTTGTATCCTACTTGTATATGCAATTTTATGTAAATCTATTTAACATTTTTCTTATGAACTAACATAAGGCCTGAATAATCTAACAGAGCAAATAAAAATTCTCTTCCTCTAAAATTAACGCCCAAAAATGCAGTACAGTATTCCTCCAAATTATTTTTTTTAAATGAAGAGCAAACTGTGGAGGTTTATTGAAAAAAATTTTTCATTATATTTTTGAATGAGTAGAAATAAAGAGTTATAAGGAAATTTTTCTGGAGCTTTAACATTATAATTTATCATATGACTCTACAAATGTACATATATATTAAACCTATATTACACAAGATTATTGTATATATTTTAAATTATATACAAAATAGACACATTCATATACCTTAAGATTATTAAACTTTACAAATCTACTCATACATATTTTCTGTCTTTTTCTCTCATAAAAATTCCTGTTTCTGTGTTCATACTACCTGATCACAAGGTAACCTAAAGCAAACTTGCTTTAATAACTTACACATTCATAAATATTTTTAAACCCCATAAATGTTTAACATTGGTATAACATATCAAAGTACTGTTCTTTTCTCTGTAAATAAATCATTTCTAATCGAAAGACTTGGGGGTGGGGGAGAGGTACATAGAGTAACAAAAATCCTTCTGGCCAGGGAATCAAAGGACATTCCCAGACATTAACTTCTCTTTCCAAATATGAAAAACATATTAAATATGTATCTTATAATAAGATGTTTTCCTCATGTTTCCTTTGGGTAAAGTCTGTTTAGTACATTCCTCTTCACATTGTGCTACAGAATTCTCAGTCAACTTTGTCATTTTTCCCTCTGCAAAGGGCTGCCTGCTGGAAGGAAGCCAGAATTACTGTGATATCACTCACTCATCCAAGACTAACTACATTAGAGTCAGGCAAAAATGAGTTATAATGTAAAAGAAAAATGATTAAATTTATTTATATATGTATATAAAATATAGATACACACACACACACCGCCCATTATACTACTTCTAAAGAAAAATAGTTAACTCCCACTGTCTGTGTTCTGAAAAGAAGACAAGCTATGAAAAAAGACATAAGGCATTCACAGGATTGAAATGAACTTTTAGGACTGCTACATGTTCTACAGTTTAATTTTTTTTTTTTTCCCAAACCCATGTGGCCATCTGTATCTATAATGAGGAGTGAAACAATAAGGGATTTTTCAAGTAAACCTTTCGTAGGGCTGCAAACTGCCATGGTACTTAAAGGAAGGGGTGCCAAATGCCTTGGGATTTCTGGGCAGCCATACTGCAAAAAAAACAGAGCATGTGGGTGGCCACGTTGCTTATACTTGTGGTACGCAAGTGAGTGATATTAGTTACACTTGCATCTCACAAGCAAAAAAAGTCCCCATGTTACTTCTGATATCTTTCTCACATCTTCTTGCCATGCCTATCACCAAGCTATGCCAATTGATTATGTCTGTAGCTGTCAATAATTTTTCTATATAAACATCCTCTTTGAATCAATCTTTTGTCACCTGGATTGTTTCACTTCACTTCCTTTTAGCAGCACTAACTGCTTCAAGAGGACAACTGCCGCTAAAAACATGGTACTGCAGCAATCATTTGGTTCTGTGCGCACATTTTAATTTCATGCCCTACAGGGGGGGTATCACTATCGGCCGTAAACAAAAAATGAGTCTTTAATGCCTTATTGGTTTACACAATTTATCTTTCAAATAGTCAATGAGCTTTTAAAAAAAATAATAAAGAAAAACAGAAAGAAGGAAAAAATGTTCAATTGGCAGTGGATATTCAAGGAGCATTCAACCCCCAAATGTGAATCCTACAAATATTTCCCGAAGTATATGTTTATGAAAATAAACTGAATTTGTCAAACGTCTCCTCCTTCATGGCATATCCTGTTGTTATCCCAGCGCAGTGGGACCTAACATGTTAGGCCAACCCTGTTGTGATCGCCAGAAGAGAAGCATTTAGTTGTTGATATCAGATTTAGATGGTTTTTGTAGCACGGCCTGTAATTTAAATCTTTCAGAACAAGAAGGACGAAAGTGGTTGTGGGGTGGCAGCCAGTGGGAATCAATGAAGAATAAAACTTAACGTGAGCAGGAGAATGTATGAATGCGTATGGATGTTCAGGACTGGCCTCAAACCTGTTATGTGGTTTCTGTTTTCCTTTGACATGGGTGTTATTTTCTCATTGGCAGAAACAGCTAGTGAAACGTTGGTCTTTTCCTTTCCAACATGTGTTATTAAAGGTCTAAAATCACAAGTCAATGAAAAGGAGCTGCTTTGGTTACTGATAACAGTAGCCTGAGAACACTTAGTCCAGCAATTAGAACCTAAGATGAGAATCTAAAGGAGGGAAAGCTCAAAAGTAACTGACCAGAAGATAAGGGAAACATTAAAAAAAGGTCCATGAGTAGATGATTTTTAAAGTGAAAACATTTTTATATTTTAACAAGTATGTATGGAAGGTAAAGTAAAACACTTCTTCCCATAAAGACTTTTTTTTGAAAAATCATATTTACAGCCCAGACTTTCCTGCCCTCTTGTGGAGAAAATACAGAGCTCTTTATATTACAGTGGCTTTTCAAAACTTGCAGATGCCTTCTTCCATGGTATGTGTCATTTACTGTCATGGTCAGATCCCCTGACGTTCACAGAGCTTTACTAGCTGTTAACTGTTGTACTGAAACAAAACCTAAGACGTGAATAACAAAGCAGAGCTAGATCAGATGTTAGACAGCAAGGAACCATTTTAATGTGAAACGAGAAAACTGCAATGATTAGTTTTTAATAATACTTAGACAAATAAATGTTTTAAACAAGAAGGACAAGAGAGCAGAGTTTTCAAAGTAGCCATCAGAAAGCTCTAGTCCTTTCATCTTTCTACTCAGAGAATGGGATTTCATCGCTCTCTGTGGGAGCACAGGTACTGCCACTGCACATTGTCATCTGGGCAGGACCAGCCTGGGACAGAGAACGCACAAATCCCATTGGCAACTCCTGTAAAATCAGACAGTTTCCAAGTTGTTTAGGTTGCTTTTAAGGAAATTTTGTACAAGTTGGCTTAAATTTATACAAGAGACAAGGGCTGGTGGTCCTGACCACCACATTCAATGCCTAACTCCAGCCAACGACCAACTTATGCTGTGATTTAGGCATAAATCTGCTCTGGTCATGCACAAGAAGATGTTAAATTTCATTGTATTTATCATGTGTTCTAAAATCGAAGTGTTTCAGTAAAATCCAAAGTTCTTTTTAAGGGTTTTATAAGTTGGGGGGAAAGAAAAAATTATAGTAGATAACATTATCATGAAAATATCATAAGATTTCTGAAAGGCAGCATACCCTATTGTAGATATAACTTTTTCCCAAGTGACAGACTCTCAGATGTTCACTGAACGTTCCCTAGCACAGTACTAAGCACCACAGCAACACAAAAACACAAATCATGATTTCCACTTTATATCACTAGGTATTTACCCAGCACCAACTGTGTGCCAGTGCTCAGTGTAGTAGGAGAAACCAGGTTTATGCAGCAGCTGGGCAAAAAGGCCCAACTGGGCAAACCAGACAATCAATGGGCCAGAGAGGGGAGGCTGTAGCATCAGGGAATTCCTCTGGAGGAAAGAAGACCTGGCCAGAGAGACAAAGTCTGAAGAAAAAGGAGGAAGAGAGAAACTTGCTCCATGTAGCACCAACCAGTCATGGCTTATAAAAAGATTAAAAATGGTGGATTTGAAAGACCTCCAAGTTATGATCACCTAAGTTAAAAAAAATAATGCCATTTGCAAAAGGCAAGATAGGTTGCACAGGTAGAATGGAACCAGATTAGCCAGAGCATGGACTGCAAAGCTCCAGTTTGAATTTCATCAACAGGAAGCCAGGAGTGATGTAGGAGTAGGGGTTTATTGATGACATTTTCGCAGATGATTCTAAGGAGACAGTGTTTCCAGTGCTCTGAGTGTGGAGATGTGTGAGAAAGAAAGGTGATCAGGCAGTTGTTAAAGTGATACAGGCTAAGCTAGAGGAGAGGCAATGAATCTATAAGCTGTTCTCTAAGAAGATTAATTAAATAGAGTGACTGGTTGACTATAAGAAAGAGAACCCAAAAAATGCCTTAGGTTTAAATCCTTTCAGGATGATAGGACGAGGCACTGACAGAATCAAGAAATTAAATGAATAGAAAATTCACACATTTTACATTCACTCCCATCTCTCAGGTCAGCCTTAATTACTGTTTTATAAGAGTGGTAATTCTGCCTCCATATTATTTTTTAATTAAACTTCAAGTTACATCATAGTTTTAAAAAAAATTAAAATTTTCGATCTGCTCTTAAAAAGATTCAGTACAGTTAGTCTGTTTCTATGCACAAAACTTGCAAGTTTTGGATGCCACCAAAATTTACTATCATAATTAAATACCCTTGAAATCACATGAATAATAATGCCAACAATTTCTCAATGTATCTGTATTTAGACATTTATTGATAAGTATATCAATAATGTATGCCCAGCACTGTACTAGGTACTACAAGGCATTCAAAAATAAGGAAATAAAATGCAGTCCCTGATCCCAAGCAATTTTTAATCTATTAGAGGAATAAGACAAGTACAGAAACAACTATAAAATAAGGCTGAATGTGATCAATGCTGTCTTAAAGGGAGTATGAATAAAGTACATAGAAAATCAGAGGAAATCAATCATTTCAACTAGAAATCAGGGCCAGGAATACATGTTCTGAGTCTTGAAAATCGGAGTATGAATGTTGCAGGTCTCTCCCAAACCTTATATTCCAAGATTCTCTGTGCAAATGAAAAAGCACATTCCAGTTTGAGAGAGATGCTTTTTTAAGAGGCAAGAAGGTAAGAGAGCAAGAGTTTTCTATTCAGGGTACAAACACTGTAGATGAATCATTAAACATGAAACTGGTAGGCAATGACCTTTACTACAACGGGCTTTGATTGGCAGATAAAGGATTCCCACTAATTTCTACAGGAAGGACAGCCACTCAAGATTTCAAATAGGATTTTGGCATGATGGGATATGACCTGTCTATAATTCAGCAAATTCATGTCCTTTAGTACATTTAATCTGGCAATAATGTGCTTGGGATGGGGGAACCACAAAAGAGCATTGCAACAAGTGAGTAAGGGGTAAGAGAAACAATGATCATCTTAAGCAGTCTTAGAACAACAATGATAAATAAACTGAATAATCTGTTTTTGCCAAATACCTCCCATAATCTAGTAAATATGAGTGATAAAATGCAGACTTGCAGTAGCATTTAAATAAACAGACACTAACAGAATGCCTCTAGGCTACAGTTTTTCATTGGAATTCCCAATATTCAAGCTAATCTTCCAAAAAATGTGCCAAAATAAATGGATATACCCTTTGAGTTCAAAACTGAGCTAGTGAGGTCAATCCATGTACATGTTAGTGAACTTTTATTAGTGAGTATCTCAACCCATACATTTTTATTATTATAATAACAATTCTTCTAGAAGAATACAAATACTGTCTATTGGTTGGAATACTATCCTTTCATGCTATCTGGCATTCTTCTCCCCACCTAGGACTAAACCCAAAATATGAAAGTAGTCTACTTAATCCTGGTTAGCCTATGTCCAAGGCCACCTATGTGCTTCTTAATTATAACCCCGAATCAGACTCTTGCAGTCATTAGATTCATGGGATTGTATCAATCTACAAACCCACAGCTTTTTAAATGTAAATTTGCTGAATTATATACAGGTAAAATCTCATTACAATGAACTTAATTGTAATAAAGAGTATGGAAAAAGATGTGTCTCAAGAGAGATGCCCTACCATGGCAATGATTTCTACAACTAGGGAATTATTACTAATCCTTGAAATGAAAATCATTTCTTTTGAAGATATTCTATCTCCTTCCAGTACAAAAGGAAGGAAAATTTTCTTTTGCTCTTTTATTCTTCAACTTATCCTTTAAAAATATACTTCATGTGATAAAGGTGGAATTTTAACTCAGTTAAAATTAGAAACAATCAGCTACTAAATTTTCCCTATAAAATTAGCAAATATATATATTGTAATGAAATTGCCTGGCTTTAGGGAAGGTGCAGGAGCATGAACTGATATATTCTTTCTGGAGGGCCATTTGACAATATATACCTAAGGCACTAAAAGTGTATACTATTTATAAGGTAAGGTCTCAGGATGTTCACTGAAATGCCATTTATAACAACATAAAATTACAAACTACCTAAATATAAAAAATATCGATTTAAATGAATTAACACATCCATATAGTAGAATACTATGCAGCTATTTAAAATGATGTCAAGAAAACTGTCATAATTATTGAAATACAGATTATGAAACAGTATGGTATGACTCTGCTTTTGTAAAATATACTTATTTGAATTTTTAATACAGAATAAAAGACTGAATAAACTAAAAGAAACTGAAATTACAGTGGTGGGTTTTCCTATTGGTAGGGTCAGAAGTATTTTTAGTTTTATTTTTATTTATCCATTATTTCTAAATTTTCCTCAATGAGTACTTTTTCCAAGAAAAAATGGAAAAAATACAACAAACTACCCCTCAGCTGCCTTTTTCCCTCCACTCCTCATCCTCCATCCCATCCCTTCAGAAAAACCCACCTGAAACTATCCAACTAACCACCAAAAACAAAATACAAATACAAACATATACCACAACAGAAATATAATCCAATACTATTTCTTAATTTTTCCTACTCAATTTAGAGTACTTATTTTCATTACTTATTCATCATAGTGAGTCTCTTTATAGTATCTATTGATAAGTGCTGTAATCTCTAGGCATGCACTCTTCATGACAAACCCTAATACAACAAAATAACTTGTATTGCTCACATTTACTACAATAGAAATTGATCTTTAATATTATTTGCTTGTCAAATCTGGAGAGACAGGTCACTGTTGAACAAAAACAAGGGTAATAGTTTTATAAATTTTGCCTGTCGCATGATGGGAATCAGCAAAATATTATTCGAAATTGAGTTCTTTTAGAGCTTTAACCTAAAGAGCCCATCCTAATGATGCCCCTGGTGGCAGGTAACATTTAATTTTCTTCTGTGTCACTGAAAAATTAGATGTAAAACTCAGGTAAGACATAACTATTTCACACCCTGAGGCTAAACGGTTCAAAATGAATATTCATAAAGTCCTAGTCTAAATGAAATCTCATGTGAGTATATATTTTAAATGCTTGAATATTTTACATAGTTCAGTTCAGAGACTGAGCATCTCATAGAGGAAAGAAAGAATTCTGTCAACTATCAGGCTATTAATTGCAGGCCTGAACACACAACTATGGCAAAGTGCATTTCACACACACACACACGCACACACACACACACACACATATACCATAGTGCTACAGCCTCCTTCCAAAAGTCTAAACCTGGCTCTCTTTCTCCTTGGTTGCCTCTTAATGGTGATGAAAGTGTTAATGATCACTAGGAACAAATATATATATATATATATATCAGTTCCTCCCTGAGGCTGAAGATGCCTGACTCTGTCCGTGTCCTCTGCTAGGCTCCAGAGTGACTTGGGAAGAGGGTGGGAAGGAAAGGTGGAAAGGAAATGTAGGCAGGACAATTCTGGTGTGGTTGGATTCACTTTACTGTACCCCTCACCCCCCACGACTGTACGGGGCTCGCGGTCACTGCCCTAACTTATCCTCCCCTGCAACAGCATTGCTCTTGGTCTCTGGTGGTACGTTTTCTTAAGGAAAAGGTAAACAAAAGGCATTGCTCAAAGAACTCTGAGTTCTTTTAAAAGAGCTTCTGGAACAAAGACAAATTATGTAGACATAAGGCAGTTGTGGATATGGAGGGGGGATGTAGAAGTAACAAGGGCAGAACTAAAGAGATAGAGTATAAAAGTAAAAATTAATAATGAACAGTCTGGCTAAACAACCACTGAGCTAGCTAGGGACCCATGATAATAGCCAAAAAATGCCTTAATGGTGTAAACACAAGAGGAAAATTTTTAGTCTGATATCAAGCCATTAAGTAATAGAATGAAACTTAATCAATGTAAAATGTAGGCCTAGGGTAAACTTCCCAACACTTCTAGGATTTTTTAGAATAGTCTTTATGGAATGATCCTGCCTTGAGTCTCATATTCAGACTGTATGACTAGGTAAATAGATATACCATGTGGAGATTCCTCCAACATCTAATACCTGAGATGCGTGTTTCCTCCATTCTCACATCTGGGAAATAAATAGTCAATGCATAGCTGCTCCTCCATTAATGCTCCTACCCCTCAGTTAACTCAACCATATAAAATGCTCTGTGTCACCATACATACAAATTTCTAGGGAAATAAATTTCAGCAATTGACTGAGGGTCAAAGCAGAGCAAAAACAGGTCAAAGCAGAGGGGTAGAGCAAACATGGCTCCTCTCAGGAGATCTCCTTGAGTCCTGACTTCTGTCTGTTCCTGACAAGTCTGATGTACCTGTGGTACACCACACAAGGAGCAGACAGCCTTGTTCTGTTACCATATAAAGACCTAGACCAAGAAGAATGAGGTAACCTAAAAACAGAGGAAAGCAGATCAAAGCACAGGGCTAATATATAAGAGCAGACCTTCAATCATTCAATGAACATTTCCTATGTATCTACTACAGGCCAAACTCCAGAGATGCAAAAGTGAGTCTTTACCCATATCAAGTTAACATATAATGTGATTACACTAAAGATCCAGAACACAAGACTAGGAGGAGGGTATGGCAGACAAAAAAGTGCTAAGCAAATAAATAAAACTGGTATTTCAGTTTAAATAACTGATTTTAAACTAATAATTTAGAACTAAAATCCAAGATAATCTTAACATAGAAAGCGATGGGTTGGGAAAAAGTGAGCAATCTGTTGATTCTCATTTTATTTATGAGTAATAAATATGGGATAATTTGAGGCAAAGAAAAATATAAATTTAAATGTGATCATTTAAAAACCACTGTAGTACAGCAGAAACTAACAACATTGTAAATCAACTGTGCTCTAATAAAAATTTAATAAAATAAAAATTAAAACCACTATGTAAAGTATACATAATTCCCAAAACATAAAAAATGGAATAGGAAAAGTAGAGGGAAAAAGTAGTAAATTCCACAAAGGAAAAGGGAAAAATGAAATAAGAAAGCATAGTAAACTGGAAAAAAATATAAGATGGCAGGCATAGGACTATAAGTGTCTATAATTTGATACATATAAGTAAGTTAAATGCCAGTTTTAAAGGACAGAAACTCTCAAACCAGGTTAAAAAATCCAGCTACATACTATATAAATGAGACATACCTAAAATAAATTTTCATGGGTAGGGCAGGAACAAAAGAATGAAAAAAAGATATTCCAAGTAACAGTGGCTTAAACATAGAAATGTATTTCTTCCTCACATTATTCTGCCTGCCACAGGGCCTTTTCACCAGTCTTTAGCTCTGCCTTGCCTGGTTTTCCCCCAGATCTTGGTCCAACAGCACCTTCTTGTCATTCATGGCTTAGATAAAATGTGATGCTATGTGCACCCAGATAGGTCTTTTTGACCACTAATCTGAAAGTATACTATCATCTCCATTTTATTTTCTTCATAATTTTAATTTCTTGATTATATTAAATCTTATTCCACTGTAACATAAGCTCCATGTGAGCAGGGATCTTTACTGTTTTCCATTCTCTTTGTGGGGAGGAAGGGAGGTTCTCAATAAGCCAGTTCTTGGTTTCACTGTTTCTCTGTTTTTCTCTTTTGTATTCAATGACTTCTAGTTCCTTTCCTGTGCTTGCTTTTGGTTTCTCTCTTTTCCTAGCTTCTAAGGTGGAAGGCAGAAGTTTCTTAAGGTAAGGTCATTGGATTGTGACTTTTCCTCTTTCCTAATATAGGCACTTAGTGCCATAAATTTCCTCTAGCACTGCTTCAGCTGTAGTCACAAATTGTGTGATTTTGTGCTTTCATTTTCATTCAGTTAAAAATACTTTCTAAATTCCCTTTGATTTTTTCTTTGACGCATGGCTTACTTAGAACTATCTTGTTTTATGTCCAAACATTTGGGGGTTATCCATATTTTTTTTGGTTATTGATTTCTAAATTCATTACATTGAAGTCAAACAGCATAGTTTGTATAATTTAAATCCTTTTAACTTTTTTTTAAAAGTCTTTGAGTTTGTTACAATACTGCTTCTGTTTTATGTTTTGGTTATTTGGCCCCGAGGCATGTGGGATCTTAGCTCCCTACCAGGGTTCAAACCCATACCTCCTGCATTGGAAGGCAAAGTCTTAACCACTGGACCGCCAGGGAAGTCCCCAATCCTTTTAAATTTATTGTGACTTGTTTTATAGATCATAATATGGTCTATCTTGGCAAATACTTCATATATACCTGACAATAAAGTTTATTTTGCTGTTGTTGGGTGGAATGTTCTACAAATGTAAATTAGGTAAATTTGGTTGATAATGTTACTCAAGTCTTCTATGTCCTTCCTGACTTTTTTTTTTTTTTAAATTTTATTTATTTATTTTTGGCTGTGTTGGGTCTTCATTTCTGTGCGAGGGCTTTCTCTAGTTGCGGCGAGTGGGGGCCACTCTTCATCGCCGTGCACAGGCCTCTCTTGTTGCGGAGCACAAGCTCCAGATGCACAGGCTCAGTAGTGTGGCTCACGGGCCTAGTTGCTCCGCGGCATGTGGGACCTTCCCAGACCAGGGCTTGAACCCATGTCCCCTGCATTGGCAGGCAGATTCTCAACCACTGCGCCACCAGGGAAGCCCCTTCCTGACTTTTTTGTCTCAGTGTTCTATCAATGATTGAGACAAGTGATGAAATCTCAAACTGTGATTGTCAATTTGTCTATTTCTTCTGCACTTCTATCAGTTTTTGCTTAATGTACCTTGAAGATCTGTTATTAGGTCCATAAACATCTAGGATTGTTATATCCTCTTGATACACTGACCCCTTTATCACTATTTATAAAATTACTTTTTATCCCTCGTAATCTTTTCTCAAAAGTCTACTTACCAGGCTTCCCTGGTGGCGCAGTGGTTGAGAGTCTGCCTGCCGATGCAGGGGACACCGGTTCGTGCCCCGGTCCGGGAAGATCCCACATGCCGCGGAGCGGCTGGGCCCGTGCGCCATGGCTGCTGAGCCTGTGCGTCCGGAGCCTGTGCTCCGCAATGGGAGAGGCCACAACAGTGAGAGGCCCACGTAACGCAAAAAAAAAAGTCTACTTACCATGCTGACCAGGAGAAAGATAACACACATTATCAATATCAGGAATGAGAGGTGACATCACTACAGATCCCACAGATAGGAAAAGGATAATAAAAAATATCAACAGCTTCACACAAAAAAATACAAAAATAAAAAACAAAACAACTTTATGACAATAAATTCAACAACCTAAATGAATGTAAAGATTCCTTGAAAGACACAAACTACCAAAGCTCACTTAGGAAGATGTCTATTAAAGATAATGAAAATTTTTTGATTTTGTAGTTAAACTCTTTCCCACAAAGAACACTCCAGGCCCAGATAGTTTCACTGGTGAATTATACCAAACACTTATGAAAGAATTACTATGAAGGCTACGCAAATTCTAGAAATTTGAAGAGAGTTCCTTCCCAACACATTTTATGAAGCCAGCATTACCCTGATACCAAAAAGATCAAGGACATTATAAGAAAACTGCAAACAAACATCCTTCATAAACATAGTTGCGAAAATTCTAAGGTTTTAACATATAATATCCAACAATACACAAAATGTGTAACACAGCATGACCAAGTGAGTTTTACCTCAAAAATGCAAGGTTGGGTTAATAGTCAAATATCAAGCAATGTATTCACCATGTTAACAAACTAAGAAAGACAGACCTGTGATCATTTCAGTATATGGAGAGAAAGCGTCTGACAAAGTTTAACCTCCGTTCCTGATAAAATCTCTCAACGCACTAGGAATAGAAGAGAATTTTCCCAACCTGACAAAGGATATCTATGTGAACTTATATGGGCAGCACAGTTAACAGTAAAACACTAATGAATACTTTCTCCTTATGATCAGGAACAAGGCAAAGATATCCACCCTCGCCACTTCTATTCAACAGTACACTGTTGGGTTTTAGCCAGTGAATAAATAAAACAAACAAAAGGCATCCAGATTGTAAAATATAAATGAAACTGTATTTAGAGACAACATTGTCATCTAAGTAGGAAATCCTACAGATTCTATTTTTCTAAAAAGCAACTAGAATAAATGTGTTAACATGGTTACAGAATACAAGATCGATATATAAAAATCAGTAGTATTTCTACATACTAGGAAGGGGGGAAAGTGGAAAATAAATTTAAAGAACCATTATCAATTACATCAGAGAGCAAGAAACACATAGGTATAAATTTTAACAAAAATGTCTATACAGCAGTCTGTATACAACAGAACATTGGGAGAAAATTTTAAGAAGGCATAATAAGTGAAATGATATAACAAATGAAATACTCAATATTGTTAAGGTGTTAGTTCTCCCCAAATTGATCTATAGATTCAGCACAATCCCAATCAAAATTCCAGCAGACATTTTGTAGAAATAATACAGTGAAATATAGTAATGCACCTCCCTAGTGCCCAGATCATGGTGATGGAATACCATTTCCTACCAAAAGAAAATAGGGCTTCTTGGTGAAATAACTGACTCTAGGTCTTTGGCAGGAAACAAATAAAATGAGCCTGAATGTTTTGTTATCCCACATAGCAGGAAAGCTAACAAAGTCTACCAGGGTCATGCCAAAAAGATTCAGTTGCCAATTTAAAGAGCCTCCCACTGACGAAACCTGGGGTAACTTAAGCTTCAATAAGGTTGGAGCTTATCAAGTATGTTTCAATCCATGAGTCCACGACAAAATAATTTTTTAAAGAAATTAATTGGCCACCTTTAGAGAATAGTTAGAAACTAATTCATAATCTTAAAAATGGGTAAATAACAGAAATGAGTCAAGCATTTATCCTACTTTTCTCATTTGAACCAAACAAACGAAGGGTAGTGTCTCTTTAAACAGAGGAGGGGCCACTTCCCTGGTGGCGTAGTGGTTAAGAATCCACCTGCCAATGCAGGAGACACAGATTCAAGCCCTGGTCCAGAAGGATCCCACATGCCGCAGAGCGACTAAGCCCGTGTGCCACAACGACTGAGCCTGCGCTCTAAAGCTTGTGAGCCACAATTACTGTGCCCGCATACCACAACTACTGAAGCCCGCACACCTAGAGCCTGTGCTCTGCAACAAGAGAAGCCACCGCAATGAGAAGCCCGTGCGCCGCAACAAAGAGAAGCCACCGCTCGCTGCAACTAGAGAAAAGCCCGCAGGCAGCAACAAAGACCCAACGCCGACGAAAATAAATTTTAAAAAAATAAAATAAAATAAAAATAAAGGAGGGGCAGTATCTCTTTCAAATGTATACCCAATTAATTAACAATCTACTTTGAGAAAACAGAATTGGAAGAGAAATATTAAATGCAGAACCAAGGGCAAAATAAGTTGAAATATGACTAAAACAATGGAAGATTTCAAGGAAGCAGTGCATTTCACTAACAGTAGGGTGGGTTTCCAAAATATAAGAATCAGCTTTAGAGAAAAGAAGCATCTGAGACTGCTAGAAAAATATGAAAGGAAAGTCATAAGGGCTATGAAATAACATGTCAAATATAGGATATGTAGTCCTATTGGGTAGTCTAATCTCTCTTAAATTAAAGGTCAAGTCACCCTCTCATAGAAACCATAAATTATTTGCAGTGAGTATAGAAAAAAAGCAGAGGGAAGAGGCCAGGGCTTGTTGTATACTACTGCTGACTCCATGCTATGGAATTAGGAGACAAAGTGTTGGTGTCTCTGTGTTTGCAGAAGGGAGTGGAGAATGGACAGAAGAAAGCCTGAAAAACTGCAAATGGTCAAGTACCTGTAATAGACCAAAGGTATTGGAAAGGGCACTCTTGCCATAGATAATCATAGAATTCTACCAAATAGCCTGGATGAAACCAAGACACTAGGATGGTTGGAGATGCCAGTAAGGGGCAGAGAAGAGCAAGATTGGTAGGTAAGATTGGCTGTGAGAGAAATGGTAAGAAAACGGATACCATGTTTTTGTTCAACAACATTTACCAAGAGCCCACAAACTGCTTAATCCGGTAGAGAAGTTCCTTAGAACAAGGAGGGCCAGGTGTCATTGTGATGGTCTGGGACTACAGTGGGGTTAAACTGAAGACCTTGAAAAGGGACCAGGAAGTTACATGACATTAGCAAGGGATTTTGATGTTAAAGGGATGCACAGGGATATAGGAAAATAATAATTGATATTGGCTTGTTTTTGTATTCTTCATTCCTCAAAGCTCAAAGAGAGATGTGGCCATATTGTCAACTGTATTAAATTCATATCTGTATTACCGACGATGCAGTAGCTTGCTATTTTGATCTAAAGCTGGGGAAGATGAGGGTTATTAGTGTATAGTTTTACTACTGTTATATTTCAATATTACATTTTAAAAAACCCTTAGACATTCCATCTTATGATTCAGATCTTTCATAAAAGAAAAGCCCACTACACCCACAAATGTGCCTACTAGAATACATCATGTCATGAGAAAAACACATTAGACAGTATGTGAGTGTTTTATTAATCATCCGATAAGGGGATTTTTTTGAATATGCAATGACAGAGGTTGTAGTCACTTTCCTTTGAACGTGTGCTGGCTTCTGCTGTCTGTTGTTCTCATTTGTCAAGTTTCTTAATGTTCCTCTTAATACAGTGTCTTTAGTTCTCCCAAAGGAATATCAGCAATTTCTGGGAGCAAGAGGAAAACTTTCTGTCAATTCTGCATAATGACCGAAACAGGGTGACTGAATCACTTAATTGAAGCTCTAAGGCTAGTAATGTGATGCATATTATGCCCTGTTTACCGTGAAAAGAAAACAGTGGATGGGCACTCACATAGGCAGTAAGAACAGAGAACCAAGTCTTTTTTGTCTTTGCTTTATTTCTCTGAAGGTCACACAATCCACAAGGAATCCCCGCCTCAACTCTTTAATAGCCAAAGGGTGATAGGTGGAAAAAAAAGGGGGGGGGGGGAAAGACAAGATGTAAATGAAACAGAAGCACATAAAAGCCTTGCATATAGGTTTTTATAATCCCGTAATTTTCATTAGCTCACAGAATTTCCCCTAATCCTGTCCTCACCTGTTGGCATCAGAGCAAAGCTGCAGCTGTGGAATGTGCAACTGCAGTTATGGGATGTAACTGCAGTTACGCGATGTAACTGCAGTTACGCTGATGCATTAGTCAGATTTTCAAACGCAGCTAACTTTGAGTCTATCCTGAAAGCTTTCAGTTCCCGAATCTATTGGCATGTACTTATTTGATTAACTGGTATAAGAAACATCCCAAGGCCATCTAACGGTAGTGGGTGATCACAGCTTCAATCACTTATACACCTAAATAGTCACTTTGCTCTTCGTCTTATGAAGGCATTACTGTGTCACTTGGAAGATGCTGAAGCTAAGTCTGCTGACTCTGGATGCCACAACTCTCAACTGATAAAGCTTCAACTCATTTTTTTAAATTAATTAATTTATTTATTTATACTTTGGCTGCGTTGGGTCTTTGCTGCTGCGCACGGGCTTTCTCTAGTTGCAGTGAGCGGGGGCTACTCTTCGTTGCGGTGCGTGGGCGTCTCATTGCGGTGGCTCCTCTTGTTGCGGAGCACAGGCTCTAGGTGCACGGGCTTCAGTAGTTGTGGTGCACGGGCTCAGCTGCTCCGCGGCATGTGGGATCTTCCTGGACCAGGGCTTGAACCCGTGTCCCCTGCATTGGCAGGTGGATCCTTAACCACTGTGCCACCAGGGAAGTCCCCTCAACTCATTATTCAATCTAATCTGAGAAGAATCAAGCTAAGAGTGGCAAAAGAAGCTCAGAGGGCGTATTTAAGAATACAGTAGAAATCCTATTTGATTCAGAGTTGACAGTTGACATGCTAACTTTTAAAATTTTAATGGTTAAAGGAAGAAAAATAATTTTTAAAAGAATTCATATATTAAACATTTTACCTCAAAATGTAAATACATATTCATTCAATAAATCTAGTATTAATTTGTTAGAGGATGGCATACTATTTTCATATCTAGTTCCTCCATGTTTATGT
Source organism: Aethalodelphis obliquidens (assembly GCF_003676395.1). Taxonomy (NCBI): domain Eukaryota; kingdom Metazoa; phylum Chordata; class Mammalia; order Artiodactyla; family Delphinidae; genus Aethalodelphis; species Aethalodelphis obliquidens. The sequence continues at coordinate 16,818,571 of NW_020837964.1, forward strand.
ACCATATTGCTGACTGTTGTCAATTCAAGCTGTGGTCCAGTATACTGTAAAGGGACATTTTTTTGGTTACAACATGAGTAATGTTTGCCTCTTGATTTGTTTTTATCTTTTTCTTCATATTCAGCTCCATCTTTTCTTCTTTTGGCATGTGTGATTTCTACATCCTTCAGTTTCATTTTCCTATAAATTGTCACCCTCAACCCTGTTATACACCATCCTAAAAGTCACTAGAACCCTTGATTTGAGATCAGCAAACTAATAAACCATGTCCTTTACTTTCTTCTTGTACATTTAGATTTTCTGTAGTGGTTGTCAAGTTCAGGCCAGTTTTCTCCAAGATGCAGTATATGCTGAACTGGAAACTATTCTACTCCAATAATATAAATAGTATCTATCATGTTGATAACTCTCAATAATTCTGCACTACCTACATTTTTATCTATCTTCAACTGTTTCCAAACTAAAAGTCAAAAACTTTCACTTGTATTATTCTATAAACATTTCAGAATTCCTTAACCCATCACTGACTAGATCAAAGAGGTTATATCTGCTGGGGAAAACATGGCATTTACATCCTCTACACAGTCCTTAAAATTGGGATATAAAGGAGAGATAGCTAAAAGAATACAGCCCTTTCAGTATTTCAGTTTTCTTTAGAAAATGTACTATTTCATAAAAAACAAGTTCTTTGTAGAGTTCATCCATGCCATGTTTTGTGAGCTATAGTAAACTAGTAAAGGCAAACAATTCATACTTTTAAGTGCTCTAGGATTTTTGGCTTGGTCAATAACCTCAAGTGGCAATTTTTAGGCTCCAGATGGAAGGCTGCAGGCCAGTGCTGTGATGTTTCTTGGGATCTTCATGATGTGCACTCTACTTTTCATGTAATTGTTTTTATAAGCAGTATCTTACACTTTGGGTCTGTTTATATTATAAAAATATTCACCAATAAAATATTTTGATAAATGATTCACTAATCTGTAGACTATAATCAACAGATTGTTCAATGGATAATTTCTCCCTTCTATTGCCCAATATGCAGCATCTTTATTTTCTTCCACCTATTTGTTGTAAAATATTTGCTACCAAACTTTTGATATAAAACCAAGACTTTTCTTTCAGTATAAATCCACCAACTGGACTATCACACTATTTTTCTTGCATGAGCTGCAACTAAGATACTGTCTATGATTTCCAGTTCATTTAAAGTATAGCAAGGATGTAAAGCAATCTAAGAACAGAACACTTCTGGATTTGTGATATTTTCCAACACTAAACATCTAATCTGACAGCATTTTTAACAGCATGCCTTTGAGTTTTATCTAAAGTATTTAATGTTATTTTCACAGAAACAACTCTTTACTTAATACTCATAATTCATCAGTTTACATAACATTTAACCATAGTGCATAGGTATAATATCAAGTAAAATTGGCATAAACAGGCTTGAGAACAGACTTGACTCATTCTAAGTATATAACTCAAATTAATAGCACAAAAGTGCCTAAGAGGGCTTCCCCGGTGGTGCAGTGGTTGAGAGTCCGCCTGCCGATGCAGGGGACACGGGTTCGTGCCCGGGTCCGGGAGGATCCCACATGCCGCAGAGCGGCTAGGCCCGTGAGCCATGGCCACTGAGCCTGCACGTCCGGAGCCTGTGCTCCGCAACGGGAGAGGCCACAACAGTGAGAGGCCCGCGTACCACAAAAAAAAAAAGGTAAAAAAAAAAAAGGTGCCTAAGAAAGAAGCTTATTGGCTGCAAACACTATGTAGTGAGCACTACTCAACATGCCTTATGGAGGAAATAATTACATTGGGACCAATTTTTAGTACCTTACTCACTCTTGTTAAAACTGTGTTTCCAAAAATACGATGCTATTCTAGAACAGTCATGTGTTGGCACCCCGATATGACTTTTTGGGGTCTAAGTTCCAATTTGGGAGTCACAGAATTTGGGGCCTGAGGTATAGTATCCAGGAGAACCCTGAAATAAAAACTCCTGGAGCTGAGCCAAGAGCAAATTTTCAAAAGAAATGGGGTAGGTCAAACATGTGATGTTACAGTACTTGGAATACAAGCCCACAAACCAAACCATTTTGGAAATGATGCCAGAGTTGAAATTACAACTTGAGGGAGATCCATGCTTTAGGATGAGATGTTTCAAGAGGAGAACTAAACTATGCAACAATGATAGCTAAATGAGGTAGTCTAAAAAGCTCCCATGTAAAGTTATAAACCACATTTCTTCAGAAATTAGGTACCAGTGAGGAAGTGGGGAAAAGAAATGGGAGACAGTCATCCTGCTCAGATTACTTCAAGGTTTCTGCATTGCAGTAAGTTCGCATTACACAGCTGCAGTATATGCTAGGCCCTCTTTAGTACTTCACATGGACCACCCTGTTTAACCCTTATAATTACCTTACTAAGTGGGTTTTCCAGGTGAGAAAGGAGCAGTTGCCCAGGTGCACAAAGTTAGCAACAGGCTAGGATGGGTACTTGAGTGCAAAGGTCATGATCTTCCACTCTGCTATCCTGCCCCTCAGTGACACTCCAACTTGCTCAAAACTTCCTTCCAGCATCACCAAGGAAATCTCAAATCACCACTGACTAACAACAACAACAACAAAATTCAAACCTATTTGCACACATAATCACTTTCAATTATTTCCAGCTTTGGAGACTTCTGAAACCTCCTTAATGAGAGGTAACTTTGAGTGGCCAATGGTGAGCACCAAAAGAAAAAGCCACAAAAACATGCGAATTAAAACAATTTTGTGTTCCCAAAAACTTATATACGAAATTAAACAAAAGAAACACATAACAGATGGAATCCTTACCAACATTAATCATAGCCTCTCTACTATTTTACAGAGGTTTGAATTCATATTTATTCTTACTAATTTTCTCACCTTTTTAGGCAGCAGTAATCACTGTTATCACCTTATGCTACCACTTCTGCATCTGTGAAATTTCTAGAAAGATTTATTACTTCTCTTTCTGGGTCAATTAATAGAATAGTTTGTAATACTTATAAAACATTTTAAAAGACAAAAGTTGAATTCAAATATCAGAGAAAAGACAAAGGAAAGGGTAGCTTTACCAACACTTTTCCTACAGCATGTTTTTAAATGAGAATAGACCATGAAAACACTGCACTTCACATATCAAACCAAAATTGTTACCAAGCAGTTAACCTTTTTTTCTTTAAGGCTAAATTCAGAGAAGTCATTTCCATGTTATCAAGAAAAGTTGACATGGAGAATTCTTAAGCTTAAAAATCCATGGAGGCTAATTCCACTGTATACAGAGTCAAAAAAAAGTTTATAGCTATGTGATGGCGTCTAGGGCTCTCCCAAAATCAGATCCTAAGATAAAGTTTTAGGTAGTCGATTTGAGAAGTGGTCCCAGAAAGCACCAGTAAGGAAGTGTGGAAAAGAAAAAAGAAAAGCCATATAAGGGTGCATCGCTTAGCAGCTTACCTGACCAACACCGGGAGCGCAGTGCCGCTGGGACCGGCTGGGACCGGCTGGGACCGGCTGGGACCGGCTGGGACCGTCCGAGACTCTCCGAGACTCTCCGGAACACACCTCAGAACCTACACACCTGAGGTCTGGGAGGTGGAGTATTTATCTACCAACTCCCGGCCCTCATTGGCTGAGGGTTAGGCACAGAACCACCTCCACCCTTATAGGCTGCACCTGTGCTCAGCCCAGACCCTGCAGAGCCAGAGAAAGCCCTCAGGCAGGAGATATTAAGATGAAAAGCTTGGCATACCCAGGACTGACCTCAGCTGCAGGCAAACATAGGTGGGCTGATAGAATATGCGTGGGAGCATCAACAATGCCTGACACAGCTGGTAATGAGTAGTTTTTCTTGAGCTTCCTCATCTTGAGTGTGGAATTTGTTTTTACACTGTTCATCACAGACCCAACTGTTCACAAATACTGGCTTACCTAAATCAGAGTCTTTGCCGACAGAACAGACTAGAGACTCCGAGTAACTCTCCCACTGCAAATGACTAAAAATGCTGGGTATAATAATTTCAAATAAAACTCAAATGCAGAGCTGGGCTAATAATAAGGACACCCCTGACGACAAAAGAAAAGTGGAAGCTGAAATCCAGAAATATAAGCAAGTGCCAAAGGCAGCTTTGGTCCCACCAAACCCTGGTGACATTGACCACCTGCTCTGACTGCAATACAGTGGTGTGTGAGGGACAGAAGACTAGGACTTGGGCCTTCCCAAGAAGAAGAGACTAATAGAAGACACCCACCTCCGTCCCATAAAATTAGAACACCAAAGAGCCACTCTCCAAGAAAAGGTGCCTAGAAATAAATGCACCATGTAGAAGAAAAATGGAACTGTCTTGATTTTGGTGCTGGGAGTATCTATTCAATATTTTTAAATAAACAGAACCAATTACTTAACTAATTAATTAAACCCTAGGAGACCACATAACATTTGTTGAGAATATTTAAATAATATGTTCTACTTTAATTTTAGAAATCTTAATGAGGTCCATTTAGAGTTGTTCACTGTCTAAAATTTATAGGGACAACCAAGAAGTTAAAATATTTTAGAGTGCAGTTTTTGGAATATATGCTTCAGGATATGAAAGTCTCCATTTTCCATCTTAGAAAATGATCACTCAGTCTACCACTAAATGACATAGACCCATGCAGAGCCACTCCCTCAGACTCGATCTTGAGTTCCTCGCTGTTGCACCTACATGTCCCTCACTCACCATGCAGACCTCTCTATAGGACTGCTTGAGCATCCTTGCACATGGTAGCTGATTTTATCCCAAACGAGTGTTCTAAGAGAGCCCCGATAACTTTTACAGTCTAGTCTGAGAAGTTACAAACTATCACTCTGCTTTATTCTATTCATTAAATGAGAGTCACTAAGTCCAGCCCATACTAGAGGAACAGGGACACTAGTTCACCTCCTGAAGAGAGGAATATCAAAGAACTGGTGGGCAATTCTTCAGAGACCAGCACTTTAGATTCTTGTAGCTCTTTCTTCTAATATCTACATCTGTATTTTAATTAATATGCTTATCATTCATTTACTTTCTATTATGGAAAATGAGGATTTTTACCACTATCCACCCAGCCACTTACCCCACCACACACACACATACACACACACACACACACACACACACACACACAAATTCCTCCTACCTCTTCTTCCCAACACAGCTGTATCATAGTTTTTAGTCAAATCAATAATCAGTGTTTAAATTAACATGATCATGTAAATATTGTTTACAACTGAGCCGCATGGTATAATTGATTTCATTTCTTTTCTAATACAACTTACTGTTTTACCTACAGGTAATTATTTTTTTTAGTTGCTTAATATTCTATGGACCCATCACAAACTTATACCCAGTTTTTTGAAAACACTCTTAATCTCCTCTCAATGTGTTGAAACAAGTCAGATAATATATCAATTGGATTTGTTTTAATTGGAGCTGGATTTTAGTCCTTTCTCTACCATTAGTTGTACAATCTTTCACAAAAGATGAAGAAACCTTTCGTCCCTCTGTTTCTTCATCCATCAAATAAAGGCAGAGGTTAAAAAAGCAACCCTTCTTGATGCAAAGACTTCATGTAAGAATCAACTGAGAGGCCAATATCATTTAGAAAAGAAAATATATTTGAATTCTAAAATTCTGAACTTTCTTATTCTGAGATATGTCTAAAACAATTGGCTTTTTTTCCCCACTTGGATTCAATAAAGACAAGTAGAGCTGACAGAAGCATGAACGATATAATGCCAATCAGATGGTTTTGCCCAAGGTAATTCAGGATGAGCTCAAGGGACTTTCTTGACTAGTGAAGCTCATTAACATTAATAGCAGCTGCAAGTTCACATCCAAATGGGAATGTGCCTCACAGGGCAACAATACACTAATCTACTGTATGGGCTACTCTGTCATACTCCCAATATTCTAGAGGTGAGACAAACTGAAAAAGCATTAAATGTATAAACATCACTTGCTGGTTAACTGAACTTCATTTCCGTATTGCCAACCTCTTTTATATGGGAGGGGCGATTTTTAATGTAAAATCTCCATTAAGTCTTACTCTTTACAGGAGTTTACATGGTACAAGAGGTATTTTAGGTATTTTTATAAAAAATATTTCCTCTGGAAAATAAATCCTAAAAAGTAATTTTGTTTTACCCCAAGAAGAAAACAGTCATTCTACATTTCTGTAAAATATAATTCATCATTATTAAATTACCAGATTACATGCACAATTAAACTTATTTATTAAACAGGACATATGCCAACAACTTTACAATAATCCTCTAAACCATAATAGCAGATTTTCAACTTTAATAACAACATCATGCAGCTAATATCCAAAGGACTAATTTTAAAAGTAAGGGCATTTAGTAATTGAAACTGAAATTACACAATTAAGCACTTGAGTAATTTAAACATGAACATAAGTGTCCTGGCTGTGCTGCTCTTGGCTTTAAGTCAAATTTACTAGTGGGGTTAGACTTTATCACTCTAATTATTTCTGCTTGTATCAGATCTCGGTAAATAGAAATTGAGAATTATTTGAAGTATTTTTTCATTCCTGTCTTTTCTGCTTCAAAAATATATTACTTACCGCAAAAAAAAAAAAAAAAAACATTACTATACTCTTCTTCTAATTAAAGCTTCACACAGATAATCAAGAATAAGCCCCACGATACTTATCAAGACTCCACAGAAATTCAAAAAGAGATATTTTAGGGCTTCCCTGGTGGCGCAGTGGTTGAGAGTCCGCCTGCCGATGCAGGGGACACGGGTTCGTGCCCCGGTCCGGGAAGATCCCACATGCCGCGTAGCGGCTGGGCCCGTGAGCCATGGCTGCTGAGCCTGCGCGTCCGGAGCCTGTGCTCCGCAATGGGAGAGGCCACAACAGTGAGAGGCCCGGGTATCGCAAAAAAAAAAAAAAAAGAGCTATTTTATTTGTATACCTATTCCCAGAAAGAGGTTTGAAAGAAGTTTTAATATGAAAAGAAAGTTATCTAGTGAGTATATTTGCCTTGCAAGTGTTTCTAAATCATCACCTCACCATTTCCACCCATTCTTTGCATTTTCTCCACCAAACATTAAACCCCATGTTAGCCTCATTGTCTTACCCTTAGGAAAACTCTAAAATAAAATAGGCTTTCCCTTGACAATGAACATGACAGAACAGCTTCTAACTTGGTAGAAATCATCTCTTTAATTTTTACTGTATAATTAATACTTCTGACATTATATGATTACAGTAGGATTAAGAAACATTACTTCTTAAGTGAACCATAAAAATCATCAAATTTTAAAAAATAGAAGAGAAAACAAGAAACAGTGTGAATATCCCAAAACAAGGCATACACTTTAAAACGGGAAGAGGCAGGCAGACTGCCTCTGATGAATAGAGGGCACAGAGATAATGTAAGTCAGGCACCAAGGAAAGATGGCTCCACCATCAAGACCTCACTAACCATCACCAAGTACAGAGGCATGGAATGGGGGGAAAGGACATTTCAAGTTCAAGGAATTGCACAAGTAAAGGTACAGGGATAAAAGAGCTGATAACTTCTAGGATATATGGCTGAGGTCTAGGGTCCAATAGGAGTAGCTATAATAGGTGAAGCTAAACAAGCAGGCATAGTTTAGATCACAAAGAACCTTGGATTCCAGGCTAAGGCACTGGGATTTTACCCTGAAAGCAATGGGGAGTCACTGTGAGTTTTTTTTAAACAGAAAATACACATGATCAGACTTGCACTTTAGAAAGATCCCTCTGGCAGCAGGGTGAACATTGAATTGAGGCAGACTAGAATAAAAGAAAGGACACTTGTTAGAATAGTGCAGACAGCACCTGACCATATTACAACAGTCCAGAACAGCATTTTTGCTGTATTACAGAAGTCCAGTGCAGCACTCTGTTACAGTACTCTAGGCTGCAAAAAGTGAGAACCTGAACCAATACAGCAGCAGTTGAAAAAGAGAAGGGACCAGACCTCAAGATATTTAGGAACTAGATACTTTGTTCATGGTGTTCAACTGGATGTGGCAGATGAGGGCAGGAAAGAATCTAGTTTCTGATTTATGAGATTCCAGAAGAAATGTCCCTCCTCTGGCCTTGTGATGCTGACCCCATCACCATATGCCTGCCCAGGGCCTTGCCCATCAATTACCCCATTTCATTCCTATGGCTCTTTTGCCACAACCTGTAAGATACTCAAGCCTCTCCCATGCCAAGAAGCAAAGATGTATTAGATATCTACTCTATGTCAGTCGATCCCCAAGTTAGCTGGAGGAGTTAAGGAAAGATGGTTTTCTTCCTTAACTTTCCCTAATCTTCAAGTAAGTAGGTTATCCCAACCCCACCAATCCATCTTCAGTGCTGATCAAATAAATCAGTCTCTTTCAGGAAAAAAAAGCCTTTTTGTTTAGAAGTAGCAATACCAGACACCTGTATAAATATCCTATCTGGCAAAAGATATGGCTAATGGAAGATGACATGTTAGTGATCTTCTGGGGCCATGACATGATGCTGCAGGTCATTGTCAAAGGTGCTTATTCCAGGAAAGCCAAGGAGTCAAGTCATCCAAACAGGCTGGATATATCATGCAATAGTCCCATTGTGTGCTCAGGTCTCAGTTCTTCATTTCATTCATTCAGCACATATTTCTTATGGGCTTATCACATGACAGATGCTATCCTAGGCTCTGGGTAAATAATAGTGAGCAAAATATACACAATTCCTGCCACCATGTTTAGTTTCCACACCAACACTTAAAATTCTGGCATCATAAGCAAAGCCTGCTTCCCACAGGGGCCTCTATTTTCCACTGCATCTTCCATCAGAAGCAGGAATTTCTCAATATCTAATTTTCTCCTAAGATCCACTCATTTAAAAAGGGACTTTAATAGTAACATGCATGTTTTTTAAATGGGTTGATGCTGTACATGCTGTTGTATAATCTATTTATTAGCCATAAAGATAAATTTATATTAAGCTTAACATATCAAAGTTCAGAAAGAAGAAGAGACTGATTCTCAGTGGTTCAAAGCTTAGTAACACTGGAAACTGAGTCTTCCAGTCCAGTCAACTTTGACCATCACCAGGCAGAACAGATGGGAAGATGGACAAGTAGAGCTCAGATTCTGAAATAACACATATTGGCATTAGGAAATCAGGCACAGAGAGCAGAGAACAGAGGAAAATGATATGAGACAGTATGAACTACAAAAGACTGAATTTACACAAAGGATTTGTACCAATGAAAACATGAAACAGCTGCCACTGCTCAAGATCAGAATCATTCTAAGGGTGGAGACAAGTCAGGGCCTTCAGGTAAATAGGAGTCCTACTGGCAATAAGAAGGGAAAAAAAGAAAGAAAAATTCCTTTACCAAATTATGTCCTTGGACAGTCATGAGCAATCTTTTTTAGGCTAAGATAATTTAAGAGACATCAAAAGGGTTGAGGTTTGCTTTTTTTTTAATACAAAATATTTATTGTATTTAGTCCTGTGGAGGAGTAAATCACAAATTCTTAAAATACAGATTGCTTACTTTATTGAATAGAAGAACGTCGAGAAAAATGACTGTGCTTTTTAGCCACTAAATTAGCATTTGTGCATATTTGAGAGGTAGAGACACAGAGGCAGTTTTCTAATCTTACATTTTGCAGTGAGATCGAGGGCCATATGGTAGAGCCAAGGAGGTCTCCAGCAGCCCTGAGGCTGTGGGTTGCCTCATCATTGCCCCAGCTAATATACTAGGCAGTTTACACACAATATCTCATTTAATCCTAGGATGATGCTAAATATTGGACCAACATGCCACTGAGTAAGTATGTGACAAAAGATAGAATATCTAGCAGTTCTATTTGCAGTCCATAAACATGTAATTCCTCTTCCACATAGACGAATCATGAGCTTATTTTAAATATCCCTAGTCTACCCTGACTAGCAAATGAGCAACACCTGGTAAAATTAACGCAAAAACACAGAGTAACAGTGTGTTTACATGATGTAAACACATGATGTTTACATCATGTAAAACATGATGTAAACACATGTTACATCAAAAAAAGAAAAAAAAATTCCTTTGCCCATATAAGCACCTTCAAAGATTTCAGTCTAAATGAAAGAGAAGAATTGTCCAACCAAGAGGGAGTACAAGCCACTCAAATTTATTACCAAGGAAAATTGGAGAATCACTTTCAGAGGCACATTAAGAAACTAAAGTCTTCTATGATAGCCTTTCAAAAAAATCCCTTCTAGGATTAACATACTGCAACATTTTCTATGTTGCAACACTAAAGAAATTAATATCTAAAGGCTTGATCCTAGCTGTATTTAGAGGGGAGCCCAGAGAGTTAGTTTATTTTAAGAACCCAGAACAAGATCCACACAATTCAACATTCACTTCTTCATTCAAAGGTCACTAAAATGCATACGTCAGATATCTGCTGATTTCTTTTAACAATGCTGAATCTTAAACCCAACAATTCTAATATAATCTATAAATGACCTTACTAAGTCTTTCTACATCCCATAAAAGTATTTTAATTGTATCATTTTATTTAAGTTCCCAACTTGCTGTGATGTATTAGCATATTAAAATTAACTCAGCAAGCTGTAATCATTTCACTTTCTGAACCAACTTACCAGGACAAATTTGATAAAATTATAGTACCCCCTTGTGGTGGTAGCTTCATACCCTACTAGAATGTTTTGGAATATTATATTTTTTAAAATCTTCTTCAACTAAGATCAGTGGATAACTAATTAACCTTTTCTAAATTCTAATAAAATCTTGGGAAAATGAAAGGGGCTATCACTAGATTGTGATAACAGATGAGACAGTGTGGCATTTCATCATAAAAGTAAGACTATATGGAGCCATGCATATTATTTTTAACAGAAGGAAAACACTTATAAGAAATATTTTCTGGCTTCCCTGGTGGCGCAGTTGTTAAGAATCCGCCTGCCAATGCAGGGGACACAGGTTCGTGCCCTGGTCCGGGAAGATCCGACATGCCATGGAGCAACTAAGCCTGTGCGCCACAACTACTGAGCCTGTGCTCTAGAGCCCGCAAGCCACAACTATTGAGCCCACGTGCTACAACTACTGAAGCCCGTGTGCCTAGAGCCCGTGCTCCGCAACAAGAGACGCCACTGCAATGAGAAGCCCGCGCACCGCAATGAAGAGTAGCCCCTGCTCGCCACAACTAGAGAAAGCCCATGCGCAGCAACAAAGACCCAAGGCAGCCAAAAATAGTAAAATAAATAAATTTTTTAAAAAAAGAAATATTTTCTATGGACTGATTCATACAGCCAAATTAAAGCACACAATTCTGAAATTACTCACAGGATTTTAGTTTGCCTTGCAAATGAATTTAAATAACTGAAGGAGGGGAAATGATGTTTTTGAATGGTAAGGCAATATAAATTCTTCACAAATCAGGAAGGAAAAAGAAAGTTGGTAAAATTTAAATACAAAGGTTTTTTTTCTCTCACAATTCACCTAACTCTCCTCTATCAGATCCAAATTAACTGTATATTATTGTCATTACTTTTACTGACATTTATAATATTATTTAGCAAAATGAGTAAGACTTTTTTGGCACATAATTTGATACAAAGATTTTCCTAGTGTTATTTTATTTTTCCTATCTTTATTTGCCTTCCTACCCCCCGCTTCAAAAACTCCTCTACTTCCATCTCCTGATTTCCTCACTAATCGATTTTCATCTTACTCTAAAACGGGCTTTTGGCAATAAGGCAAGGAATCATGGACTGAATGAATCAATGAGAGAGAGACAGAGAGAAGACTATCCACAATATTTTGGCAAGCCCTAGAACAATTCCACGTAGGTTAAAGGATCTTATAAGAGATTCTGTGATCTCACTGGAAGACACAGAAAAAGATCTTACCGACAAGTTAATATATTTAGATCCACTGTCAATGAAATGGCAATTTCATATTCATAGAATGTCCAAGTACCTTACTAAGGAACTAGAGAATAAACCAGTAAGTTTTTCAAATTAGTCCCCCTTTTACATTTAGAAGTGAAGCAGTTTATCTCTGGTTCAAGTCAGTAAGCAATTCTAACTGATTTACAATGAAAATATCAAGAAGCTTTGTTTCAATTTAGTTCAAGTTCAGGTTCAATAAAATAACAGTTCTAGTTCATTTCTGGGAATGGAAATATATTTACTAGTTTCTAATTCACATTCCATTGGCTTTCTGATTATGATTTAAAATAAAGAATATTGAATTGTACTCATTTAGGTTTTCAGGCAACATTTTAAGCCCTTACTGTTTCAGGGACTGTCGTGGATGTTGGAATACAAAAATGAATAGAGCAAAATTCCTGCCTTAAAGAATATCATAGTCTAGCTACGAAACAGTTAAGTGAACATATGTAGTGATATGGAGAAAACTGTACTATCACAAGAGCTACAATAAGAATTTCTTATAAGGGGACATCACCTTGGTTTAGAAAATGTCTTGATGAGCCCCTAACGGTATGCATCCACTAAAGGGCATCCTAAAATAATAAAAAATGGTCACTAAACTTCCTTCTACGGTCAGCGGGTCCTGTTTTCCCTCTTCCGGGTTGAGTACCACTGCACTTGGAGGACTAAATGGAGCAAGCTAAATTGTTCTGCATAACACAGAACAGCAACTGAGAGTCCCAAGGCTATAGACAGATGTGCAAGGGAGAAGACACAACTGGCCCAGGGCCATAACACACAACTCCAGGGAGCACCACATACATCATTTTCTATCCAAATGGCATTGTACTAGCCAGCAGCCCTGCAAAAGCCAGAGGGACTGGGCAGTGCTGGGCAGTTAAAGAATCCCTAATGACCAAGAAGAAATTTGAGGCAAGAGTAGAAATGTCTAGAAGGGATTTCTGTAGTTATTTGCCTTGGAGTAAGACGTAAACCCTTCTTCTACCTCCCCTCCAAAAGCATCTTTTCCCTTAAGACTTTTATACAAGTGAATTTGAATTTTTACTATCGGTTTTTGTTTCTCTGTAGTAGCTCACGTTTTGTTGTGGCGATGGCCACTTTAGTTTGTGAGCCCAAAGCAGCACTGAAATTCGCATCCTCATGGACCCAGGGCATACACTGATCATGATGATGCTGGACCCAGAGGACAGGAGAAAAGTTGATATCTGAACTACACAGTTATAATTTAAAAAGTAATAAAAGCTAAAACAAAGGTGCTGTAAGAGAATAGAAAGAAGTACCTGCTTTGCCTCAGGGAAACAGAAGCATCACAGAGAAAGTGGCTTTTGAACTGAGTCTTGAAGGATGAACAGCAGTTATCCAGGAAAAGAAAAATGGGGAAAGGCATTCAGCAGACAACAATGTGAACAGAGAGGGGGCATTTAGAGATAGCCAAGAAACCAAGGCTGGAGGAGAAGGCATTCCTGTTCCATTCCATGCCATTGGTAGGCTTGTTCTGAAAGATTGTCAGTGAAACCTGTTAGTTACACACAATTTACATGTTTGTGAGAACAGGTGTCCCCATGTACCTACTACCCCTTCTTTGTACTTCCTTTAACAAAACTTCTGGAAAAAAACTTGCTATTGCTCTATAGTGGATTATATATTTTTGTCCTCAGTGTTTCCTTCCCTCCCCATTCATCCCACAGTTCCCTTGAGATTATAGTCCCCCATCCCATTGACTTTGGGCTTGGTCATGAAACCTGTTTTAAACAATGGAATGTGGACAGAAGGGTCGGTGTGCCAGTTCCAAGCTAAGGTGTTAAGAGGTATCTTGTGCTTCTGCCCCACTTAGCCACAGGTCCCAGAATAAGGAGACACACTGATGTGGGCTGAATTGGGTCCCCCACCCACCAAATTCATATATTGAAGTCCTAACCCGCAGTAACTCAAAATGTGACTATATTTGGAGATAGGGTTTTTAAAGAGGTGATTAAATTAAAATGAGATGGTTAGAGTGGGCCCTAATCCAATCTGACTGATGTCCTCATAAGAAGAGGAAATTTGACACACAAAAAGATACACAGAGGAAACAAAGGACACAGTGAGGACACAGTGAGATGCTGAAAACTGCAAGCCAAGGAAAAGGGCCTCGAAAGAAACCAAATTTGCTGACACCTTGATCTTGGAATCCTAGCCTCCAGAACTCTAAGAAAATTAATTTCGGTTGTTTAGGCCACCCTGTATGTGGTATTTTGTTATGGTAGCCGTAACAAATTAATACACACATGGAACTGACCTAACCCGTTCCTGTAGCCTGAAGCAGAGCCAAACCACAGATCCATGAGCAAGAAATAGCGCTTACGGATGTAAACCACTGACATTTTGGGGTTGCTTGTTACGCATTACTATTGCGGCAAAAGCTGACCAACAACTTTCATTTCTCAATTCACAGCTGTTTACCTTCTAAATATACCATGAAGTTGCTATTGCTAAAGAACATCATGTGTGTTGGTTTGAAACAATTAATAAAAGAAATAAACCAAAGTAGAAAACATCAACAAACTAAATGCTAACAGAGACAGCTTCTTAGTCTTTATTTATCCTGATTTTTCTTCTACTTGTCCTTGGAGACCATTTGGTAGAGTCAATAAGACTGTAAGATCTAATCACTTATATGTGGAATCTAAATAATGATACAAATGAACTTATCTACAAACAGAAACAGACTCACAGACATAGAAAACAAATTTATTGTTACCAAAGGGGAAAGAGGTGGGGAGGGATAAATTAGGAGTTTGGGATTAGCAGATACCAACCACTATATGTAAAATAGATAAACAACAAGGTCCTACTGTATAGCACAGAGAATTATATTCAATATCTTATAATAAACTAAAATGGAAAAGAATCTGAAAAAAGAATATATAACTGAATCACTTTGCTACACAGCAGAACTAACACAACATGGTAAATCAACTATACTTCCATTTTTAAAAATCCAAACAAAAGGGGAAAATATTAAAAGGAAAAAAAAAAAAAAACCAAAGGCATGCTAAAGTCACAAGAGGTAATAATAATATTTATCGAGATCCTTTCTACACATGTTCTTTTCTAAATGTTTTATACATATTAATTCATGTACTCTTCATAGTAACTCTAGGATTATTAGCCCTATTAGATAAATAAGGAAACCAAGGCAAAAGAAGCTTATAAAACTTGTGTCATATAGCTGGAAATGGTGTTACTTTAAACCAAGCAAGCAGTCAGACTCTAGATTCTACCATCTTTTTGTTTGTTTTTTGCGGTACACGGGCCTCTCACTGCTGCGGCCTCTCCCATTGTGGAGCACAGGCTCCGGATGCAGAGGCCCAGCGGCCATGGCTCATGGGCCTAGCCGCTCCGCAGCATGTGGGATCCTCCTGAACTGGGGCATGAACCCGTGTCCCCTGCATCGGCAGACGGACTCTCAACCACTGTGCCACCAGGGAAGCCCTAGATTCTACCATCTTAACCACTATATTTTACTCTCAGAAATAAGGTCTGAACAATTTTTCAGACACTAAAACAAGCACAACTATTATTATTTTTAATAACAATAATGGCTAACATTTTGGAGGCCAGGCACTCTTTCAAGTAAAATGCTATACACACGTTAATTTGTCTGATTCCTCAACAATGGTATGATGTAGGTTGTAGTACTGTGTCCACCCTACATATGAAGAAACTAAGGCCCAGAGAAAGAGTAAGTAACTAACCCAAAGTCACACAGTAGTAAGTAGCGGAGATAGGACCCAAACCCCAGCAGTCTCATACGAGCATCCATGATCTTAACCACTGTTGCCTCAAGAGATGAGCACTAAACTGCCTCTTGAGTAACTGCTGGCATTCCCTCTCCTGTGCCACACACCAGTATTATAGATGCCACTGGATAAAGGCCTCCCAGTTCCAGTTCCCATGAGGGCCCACCTTTGGGGACGGACACACCCTCTCTCTCCATCTCCCTCTGGAATTGCATGAGTCTTGTCAATAATTCTCTTCGGGCATCTCTGCTCCACCCTCTCTACACTCAGCTTCCTCTAACTTGTGGTTTCGGCTCTACCATAGCTTTAGTTTTCATCTGACTTTGGTTTGCCATGGTGCTGACTCAGGCTTCTGCCCCATATTCCCCTTTAGCTCAGCTCCCTACAGCTAACTACAGTTCCTATCTTCAAGTCAGATTCCAGAGACAGAAAATTGGATTGGGTACTGGCCAGCCAGTGCAACAGGTGACTTTGATGAGGTGTCCATTTCAATGAGCTATGCTGGATGGGAAGCTGGATTCATGTGGTGGGGAGAATTAGAAATACTCAGCCTAGAAGAGAGAAAACTTAAGAGGAAAAGTGACTTAAACTATGAACAAGCTATCATAGGAAGATACTTTTTACCACCCTCTCCCAGCTTTCCTTTAATGGTCAGAGTGGCAATTTCCATATCACTGATGTGTTGAAGCAGACACAGCGAGGAAGGTCTAGGAAGAGATTTCTGCCTAGGCGAGGTGGTGGCTTTAGGTAACCTCTAAGATTCCTATGAATTTGTGGAAAATTAAGCATTAGTTGAAAAATGTACCCAAAGCACCTTAGATAAGCATTTTAAATATCCTCCAAAATACCAGCGTTCAGATTGTCTGCTGAAGTTTCTCCACCCAGTCACGAAGTTACACTGAGATGGCATGTGCAAACAAGAAGCAAAGGGAGGCACTGCACTGCAGAAGGAACTTCACGAACCCCATCCTTCAGTGGTACCCATCACCCTAATGGCCATGAGTCCTCCCTAATAAAATTCAACTCCATCCACTAGAATTACAATTAAATGACTAATTAATAGTTTCCAGACTCCTTGAATGTCTCGTTAGAAGGGATCTGCAATCACCTATGACTGAATTCCAATTGCTAAAGATTTATCTACTGCCTACCCTGTACAACCATGTGAGTGCTATACCTGACCACATGCAAGATACAAAGATAAGAGTCACACTGCCCCTAACTTCCAGGGCCCACCATCCATGGAAGAAGGAGAGATGCACTCACAAATAATAAAGAATACACTGTAACAAATGAGTGTAGTAGGAGAAAAGGAAGCGGAGAAGTTTATTCCATGGAAGTGTATGCAGGGATTTGGGAACCATTCCCTGAAGTGATATACTATGATCTGGACCTTATAGAACACATAGGGATTGGTGTATGAGTATTCCACCTGCACAGCATGAGCAAAGGCATACAGATATTAGGCACTAAAGAGGCAAGATATTCGAGGGCATATTTGGAGAACAGCAGGTAGTCTGGCCTGGCTAGAAGATGGGAGCGTGGGGAGAAGAGAGACAGAGGAGGAAAGACTACGAGGAATAGCCGAATATATGTTTGGAAATGTAGGCTGGAGAACCTTGACTTAAAGATAATTCCAATGGAAAAGGCATCTGTAATCATAATAATGAACTTCAAATCAAGTCTACTAAACATCTAAGTTAAAAAGTACTAAAAAAAAAAAGTACTAATGAGCAGTGATGTGTCCAATATTTGATTTTAATAATAGACTCCTAAAGGCAACGAGGGAGACCCTTAAAAGATGATATCCTTGGGACTTCCCTGGTGGCGCAGTGGTTAAGAATCCGCCTGCCAATGCAGGCGACACTGGTTTGATCCCTACCCTGGGAAGATCCCACATGCTGTGGAGCAACTAAGCCCATGTACCACAACTACTGAGACTGCGCTCTAGAGCCCGCAAGCCACAACTACTGAGCCCATGTGCCACAACTACTGAAGCCTGCATGCCTAGAGCCCGTGCTCCACAACAAGAGAAGCCACCACAATGAGAAGCCCACGCACCACAACAAAGAGTAGCCCCCACTCGCCACAACTAGAGAAAGCCCGTGCGCAGCAACGAAGACCCAACGCAGCCAAAACTAAATAAAATAAATTTTTAAAACATTAAAATAAAAACAAAAGATCATGTCCTTGCCTTCAAGAAACACCACACACAACCCTCAAGAGAAGGCTGTAAATGGGACATCCAAGGTAAAGGCAATAGGCTGAACAAATCTTTTCCTGAACAGAAGCAATGCCCTTGCTTGCCAAAATTGCCTCTCAGGCAACTTCACCAGTCCCACGTGTGACCTGACCCCGAATAAAGATCTCTTTCTACACTCCCTTGCACAAGTAACGATCAAAATGTTGTGCCCGTCAACCAGCACATTTAATTCAGCAGCAGCATTTAAATCTGCCTCTCATTTTCCTACCACTTTCCTAAAATTCCAGAGGATGGGGTTATTGTTAAACAGCAGCAGGCATTATTCTCACAGCAGTGCATATTAATAACAATTCAGTGTGGTGTTATGGAAGCCTGTGGGCTCTTAGCTGAATTTATTTGAAAAATAAGGTTTGTTTTTTTTTTTCCCCAAAGATCTTTACTTAAGTCAGCATGGAACTCTTGTAAAGATAACTACCAGTAAGTCACAACTACCCAAGGAGCAGTCTTGTTATTTTTTTAATTCACTGCTCACCATGACAACATAATAAACACACCTTTAGAGGCCCATACATGCCCAACTACTGAAAATGTCACAGCTCCTCCTTCATGGTCCTCCCAGGCATAAACTTCAACTGATTTTTTGATTCTTTGAAATTCTAGTAAAACACCAATTTTCAACTGCAAGCTACTACAAATAATTCTGTGATAAATTAGCAACACAAGCCTTATTTCACAATCCACTAATAACTACTAAGCTCTTTTTCTATTTAAAAAAAATAGCAAACCATCAAGTCAATATGGTTTTGACATCTGTTTTTTCAGTTTTTGTTTAGAGTTCTCTTAGATGTTCCTGTATCCTTTCATAAATGACTAATAGGAAAGATACAAGACTAATAGGAAACACAACTTTATGTAACTTCGTTGACGGTTGGTTTCAGTTAACAGCTGGTCTTTAAACCACCCAACATAAAAGCATACATTTTAGGGAAAAAAAATTGACCCCAAAACTGCTTCATAAAATAAAGTATTTCATTTTTCAAAGCTTTAGGATTATCTGAGAGGCTATAGTACTAAAAAGTCCCTTGAGTTGGGTTTTTTTTTTTAAGAAAGTTAAAAGTTTCCACCTTTAAATATCAGAGACTAGAGATTTTACAATACAATAAGTGTCAGACGTAAAATACAATTCCCTTCAAAGCCATATATTAAAAAAGTAAGCCTCTGTAAAAAGTTTTTCCTTCCAACATTGAAGTGTGGACCTAAAATCACAGCAAACAATTATGACAATCTTTCTGCAATGGTGCCCAGACATCCAAATTAGCCAAAGCTTCAAGCTTCCATATGCTCAGGTTGCTAACAATGCTGTCTCTGCTACCCAACAGCTGCTCCTTTTTGGTTAAGGAAATACTATAAGAAGCACACCATGAAGCATAGTGTTCCATTTCCCACCATCCTCCGGACAGATGCGGTCCCTTCCCAAGTACGCAGAGTATAACATAAAGCACATAAAAGATATGACTTCTTTATTCAAATGACTGCTTTTTTCTCCTTCTCTCTCCCATCTTCTACAGCAGTGAATTTGTTTTGGGGGTAGGGAGTAAGGGGCAGATAACTTTGCTCCGAGAAATGTCAGGTGGTTTCAAGAGGAATGTCTAATGATCAGTATCTCTCAGAAAATAAAAAACTCTCTCTCACTGGAAGCTTCTCATTGGGCTCATCTCTATGAAGCCTGCCAGACCCCCATACACCAGGGGTGGTTTGCTTTCTCTCCAACAGGGATAATGGGCTTTTCAGCACTTCTGCCAAATTACTGACAGAAGGACCTATTTCCCCTTCCTATGAAAAGAAACTGACAGCGACAGAAGCAAGAGAATAACTTTAACCACTAAATTATACATTGCAAAGAATGGATGGATGAATGAAATTCCCACATAATTCTGTTCCAAATTCCTTCCCAGCTAAAAGTTTTTAAGAATGACCAATAAGTCACAAAAGCACCTGGCCTGAAATTTTTTTCCTGAATTTTTCATGTCTTCTGCCTTATTACTGTCTTTTGAACACACTATTTTTCATTAATACACCAATAAGAGCATAGTTAGTGATTGTATAATTGGGAAATGCCAGGAGATTTTACTTGAGTGCTCTTGTCTTTTTCTGGGACTACATTAACTACATAAGTTGCTCCATTAGGAATAGCATTCACAATTTAACATTTGTGCTCATTTTCCCAAAGGTATAAACACTACCACTGTCTCTGGTTCCAAATCACTGAACTTTTTCTCAGTAATCTTTGTGCCCAGTACATCGTCATGCACAGGCAAGCGCTTAATAAATACTATTGGATGATGGATGTACTCAATTATAGAATATTCCAAAATGCTCCATTTTGTAAGCTTCCCAAAGAGCAAAACTGTTGTAGCCTTTATGTGCACCTTAGCTCAAAGTCTGAAGAATTCATTTCAAAACCCACAAATGTATAATCAATGCTCAGAGACAGCTTAAAAGTGTCTCTGTATCACACCTACCCGCCTAAAACACAAAATCTAAATCAAATACAAAGGGAACTGAAAAAATGTGTACTGGAACTGATTTCACTTTTCAGTATCAAAATTCACATGAGGCATTCTTTAATACAATGAGAAATTTGCAATTCAAAATCCAAATTTTTATGCTCTTTACTAAACAAACAAAACCCACATTATTTAACATTCCCATCAACTCCCTTCTGAAACCAAAGAAAGCACACGCACGCACACACAAAAAGCATTGTTCAGGGGCTTCCCTGGTGGCGCAGTGGTTGAGAGTCCGCCTGCCGATGCAGAGGTCACGGGTTCGTGCCCCGGTCCGGGAAGATCCCACATGCAGCGGAGCGGCTGGGCCCCGTGAGCCATGGCCGCTGAGCCTGCGCGTCCGGACCCTGTGCTCAGGAGCGGGAGAGGCCACAGCAGTGAGAGGCCTGCGAACCGCAAAAAAAAAAAAAAAAAAAAAAAAAAAAAGCATTGTTCAAAGAAAACTGGGAATTAATACTACAAATATGTTGGAAGCTAACTATTGTGGTTGAAGGCAAACACATAGCACTTTTCACAGCCAGGTGTTCCAGGTGTATCGTCAATGTTTTCATGTTAACAGTTTGTCATAAAGTGTGGCTGAGGTGGTGCCAAGTTGCCACCAGAGAAGCCTGGCGTGCCCAACTTTAGAGAAAAGGGAACAGAGAATGTGTCTTGGTTATAGAACAAAAGAATTCGTTTTATCACTTGCCTTTACCGCTGGAGAAAATGGCTCCTGGTGTGCTGAATTCCATGATAAATGTGCCCCCTCTAGTTCTTTATTGCCTCTGTAAATCACAGGACTGACAGCAGTTAATAAGAAAAGCTTTTGAGTGGTTTTGAAGTTTTGCTTTGTACAAATAAAGTCTCATATTAAAGACTTTGCTAGTCCTCAAGGTGCAGAAAAAGCAGCATGCGTGGAACTTCCATACTTTTAACTGTTTGTCTTTTTTTTTAATTTTCAAAACAAAAAAAATGAAAACATTTCAGACATGCACGTTGGAAAAATAAAAGCAGATTTTAGTTTAAATGGCTTTGTATACTCACTGAGTTGCCGTTGCTATTGAAATTACAACCTCTTCTAGTTTTCATAAGCTGGATATTCAGATAAATACCAGAAAAGATATGTGGTGGAAAGAAGGTTGTTACAGTAGATTTATTATTACATTTTTTACCATAATTGCATGTTTTACCTCTTTTAGCCAAAGCAAATTTTGGTTCAGTGTCAAGAAAGAGAATGCTAAATTCCATTGAACCGATCACCTGCCAGTTCAATCATAGGTCCTGGGATCCTAAAATTCTGAAATCATGTTTCAGAATATAACTGACGTTAAAAGGAATAACGAAGCTACTTCACTGAGTAGCCTTTTTCTCAAGGAGTTTAAAATACTTTGCCACAACAGCCTTACAAAGTCCTAAAGGGCAGACTTTATTATTTGTACTTTCTTGCTGAGGAAGCTGAGGCACAAAAAAACGAGAAATGCTTTTTCCTGATTATTGTTAAGTTCTCCATAGAGCCAAAAATAAGGACCAACTAGAGTTGGTACTCTTCTCATAAGACCTCACTTATTTTACGGCACACAAAATAAGAATTTTGAATGCATTTTCCTCTGACAATATCTCCACAGCAAAGAAGGGTTAGTAATCCATTTAAATTGGCTGAATATCTATCTGAACCAGAAACTGGCCAGTTTACAACGTGGGGTTCAACTTCTCTTTGCCGCAAGCCACAAGGGCAAATAAAAATGTCTTTCAAATTATCTACTTGTGGCAGCTTGCAGTTTGGTGGGCATACAGTTAAAGCGGCTAAACAATAGCTAATGTCGATGTAGGTTTTTAGAACATGCTGATTAAGTATACATTTCACAGCAAGTGTATATCCGGGACCTGGCTTTACCATTAGGATTTCATTAAGTGACATTTTACTGAAACAAATTAGAACAAATGTTCCGGAAATTTTGTTTCTTTTCTATGGTTTGCTCTACCTAGTCTAACTCTGGCCAATTCTCTCCAAAGTAAATTTTCTTAATCCATTGTCCCAAGTGAATAAGAATGAACAAGATTCCAAACTCTTCCAGGGCTCTCTGTTGAGATTTCCAAACTGCACATGTCACCCTGGGAGTCATCTGGGGCAGTCGGCACAGCAGAACTTACATAGCTCATACTTGATCATCAGAATACTGGAGGCAAAAGAAAGATGTGTGGTTACCTTAAAGAGATTATTCCATGAGACTCAGAACTCCATGTGTGCTATGAACTCCTGTGAACCACTGAAGTACTTCTCTGGAAGGAAAACCCAGGTTCCATCTGGATTATCAGGATAAATCTCCTTGAATCTCCAATTAAGTTGACCAGAAACCTGGCCCAGGTCTCTGGAGATAAAAGAGTCATGTCAAGGAACTCAGGTTGTCCAAATATCATATAGGTGTAGTCGAGTGAAAGTATCCAAGAGAGCATTCCTGTAGATTTATAGCACGCCTGACATTTAAGAAACTGATAAGATAGAACGGGTACTAAGATCCACGGGTATTAACCAGATTTCCCAGGGTTTAGAACAATAAGAGCCATGCCAGGCTGTTTCAGAAGGCAACAGACCATAGTCCAAAGGACCAGAGACTCCAGTGTTAGACAGAACTGGCTACAAATTTAAGCTTATCCACTTTCTAGTTTTGTGACTTTGCAAATAACCTAACGTGTCTGAGTCCATTTAAATCTATGTCATAGCTATGACTGGTGTATGGTTAGGTTTATAAAGCACTTGCAGAATGCCCCACAGAGAAAGTACCCAGTAAAACACTAATTAATTTATTCAACAAATATGTGCCAGGAAGAGCTCTTTACGTATGTTATTTCACTTAATCCCCACAACAACTGTATTATTAGCCCGTAAGTAAAAGAGGTAGTCAGGGAGTCATTTAAAAAGAGACCCCAATCCAGAAGGGCCAACCTCAGTAGAAAGAGGCTGGAGATGGACCCTTGAATGCAGACAAGAGGCATGTGAGCTGCCCTCTGCCGTTCCCATAGGGGGCACCCAGGAGAGTGTCTCCAGAGTCAGAGCATCTGCCAAGCCCAGAGAACACCACCAGCAGATGAGGACAGGATTGCCAAGGAAGCTTTCCTCTACTTACCCCACCTCTTCACCCTTCTCAGCCCTTCCCTGGGGTTGGGATAGGTGGGGAGGAGAAGCTCCAAAAGAGAAACAGAGAAGTCAACCCATCCCCACCTCCTACTGTGGGCTTCTCAACCTAATCCATCACCAAGCTGGGCAAGAACTGTAATAAAATTCAGAATGTTACACTGGACTGGTCATTTTTATTACTAAAAGTAGACTGTTATTATTACTAGAGACAATCAGAATATATTTTCTTAAATCTAAGAGTGGCTGGAAAAGCTAAGGGATGAGTCTGAGATTTCATCCAGGTGTAGGCGAAGAACTGGCCCACAGAGTGGGTCAGAGAGGGAGGGGAATAAGACTGTTTGTATCCTAGAGTTCTACTTTCCAACATACCATTGCTTTAATATAAAATATATTCACCTAAAAGTCCTGTAAAACTAGAAAATGAAAACGGAGGAATAAGAGCATGGCCGTCAGCCAAATTAAAAACTTATTCTGAAAATACTTGATGCTAAATTTAAAGATGAGTATTCCATGCTGACATGGAAGTTTACATGCATGAAAATTCTGAGTGAGTCTCCATAGCCAAGTATGTGGCTCTACCATATTGCACTGAGATTAGTTTAGTCATTCAATCTGGATATACTGAGCAAGAAAAGAAAGGTTTATAAAGCTCAAACTGAAGCAGACACTATAATTTGAATAAATCAGACTATGCCCTCTTTCAAATTATACTGACAGTCATTTAGGTTATCCAAGACTCCCCCTTCCTTTCCACAAAGAAAAAAAAAATTGCTTTCCATAGAATCTGAATTCAGTAGACAAATATCAACACATTCCTTCATTTTATCTTTCATGGACCTAACCAAAGATAAAAATAAGGGGGTCGTGGGTCCTAAGGTTTTCGTTGTACTTTCTTGCTGAGGAAGCTGAGGCACAAAAAAACGAGAAATGCCTTTTCCTGATTATTGTTAAGTTCTCCATAGAGCCAAAACTAAGGACTTCAAAAATAATTTGAAGTATTGGTAGAGCAGAAGGGAGCAGTTGGGGAGGAATACACCGGGCCTTCAGAAATATTGGTAATATTCTAACACCTCAGTTGAAAAGTGAACATATTTTATTTATTTCATTGTTCTTCATACATCACACATATATAATGGTATATCAAGCATTTCAAATTTTTCAAAAGCTTTTGTATTATGGAAACAGTAAAATGATCAGTGGTTGCCAGGGGTTAGAAGGGAGAGAGGGATGATTAGGCGGAGCACAGAGGATTTTTAGGGCAGTGAAAGTATTCTGTATGATACTATAATGGTGGATACATGTAATTATACATTTGTCAAAACCCACAAAATGTACAACACCAAGAGTGAGCACTAACGTAAACTACAGACTCTGAGTGATAACGACACGTCAATGCAGGTTCTTCAACTGTAACAAATGTACCACTCTGACGCAGGACGTTGGCTGTTGCGGAGGCTGTGTACCTGTAGGGTCAGGGGGCATATGGGAACTCTCTATACTTCCTGCTTAATTTTGCTGTGAAACTAAAACTGATCTAAAAAATAAAACTTTTTTTAAAAAAAAAGTTTGTATTGCTAGTCCCTCTACTTCTGAATGCTCATCTCTAACTGTTCAAAATCTATTTTAAGTGACACTTCCATAATGCCCTCCCTGATACTTCTTCTTGCCACAGAGGAACCTACTACTCTTCTCTATGCTGCCACAGCTCCTGAACCTTTATTCCATCCCTTCCATGGGACGTGCACTGCACGTGTTCATCTACCACCCTTCCTTCACTGAGGAAAAGGAAGGCAGCATCTTGGTGT
Organism: Aethalodelphis obliquidens; assembly: GCF_003676395.1. Lineage (NCBI taxonomy): Eukaryota > Metazoa > Chordata > Mammalia > Artiodactyla > Delphinidae > Aethalodelphis > Aethalodelphis obliquidens. Next base: position 16,844,033 of record NW_020837964.1, read on the forward strand.
TCTTTATATTTCAAACACCTACAAGAGTGTTTTGCATATAATACATACTCAATATACCTTAAATTATTTCATATTATAACATATTTATATGCTACATAAGTTAATATAGAATAATCAATAATGTTACAACTGAATCTGATTTTTAGCCTCAAAGAGATTAATTCTACAAAGATGCTCCCAACATCCCTGATATATTTGAAATGACACCTATCAGCATTTTCACTGGTTTTCTTTCCTTGCTGGTGAATAATTGCCACAACTATAGATATGAGCTCATTTGAAGGAATGCAAAGAGCTCTCCCTAAGATCATTTAATAGACCTATGCATAATTATCAATTTCCTCTTGAAGCTAATATTTGCTAAAAGAAAAGGAAAGATGCTATTAATGATCAGAACACTTGACTTTCTGGACCTATTCCACTTAATGGGGAAAACTCAGTTCTCTGTTCTTGGGTTACTGCCAGGTGGTCTTTTACAGGGAATCATTCTAAACTTCTAATCACAGTTCAACAACCATCTGCCAAATCATATACAGGTATTGATATTTGCCACTCTACAGTTAAACTACATCACATGTCAATGCAATCAACTCATTAGCAGACTTGTATCAAGCTTCAGTGCTCACTACCCACTTCTGCACCTCTTTGATTAAGCAGTGTATGGACCATAGTCCCTGCCTGTCTGCCAGCTGATCAGCTCAGTAATACTGCTAATATAAAATCAAATCAGCAGAAGAAGAAAGCGGTAAAAACCCCTGTGAGCACTCTGGTTCCCTCTTATGCAGAATATCAATATACTATAATCTAGCAAGCAAAGCAAATGAAATTTTAAAATTGCTTAGAGAATCATTTTCACCAAAAGTCACAAGAGGTCATTAAAAAGCACTGTAATTGCCCCTGTATTATACTTTGCTATCATTCTTCCATCTTCCTTGTTACCTGAGATTTTAAATCTCTCTTGCTGACGTAAAAACCATAAGCAAACCTCAAGTGTGACTGTCACATGCAGAATCTGAGTGTTAGAGGTCAATGTGACTTACTGGTATGCTGGCCCACTGCTCCAAATTTTATACCTCTTCTGTTCCTCAGTTATTGCCTGACATGATTTAACAACTGTAATTCCTTATTTAACGATGTCAAAGGTTTTTAGGAAATTGACTGTATTTCACCAACGATATATTTCTTCTTGATTACAGAGTGGTTAAAATGATTTTAAACCAAGACAGCAAAATAAAGCAGTAATAAAATCAATAAAAGGTGCTTAAAACATTCCTTCTATTAGGTAATGGCATTTAAAATATCCGTAGCTTGTAATGGCACTTAGGATATGCCCAAAAATCAATGAGCTAAATTACTTATTGAACTAGTTAATTTGAACATTGAGTTTTTTATGTATATTGATAAAATGGGCTACAGAATACTCCTGGCAAGTAGCAGTACCACGTTCATGGTCAGATGTCTCCCTCTGCTGGAAAAACAAATTAAGCAATTTCCTCCAGTTACAGAACAAAAAGATAAAAAATTAAAAGATGTAACCTCGGGGCTTCCCTGGTGGCGCAGTGGTTGAGAGTCCGCCTGCTGATGCAGGGGACATGGGTTCGTGCCCCGGTCTGGGAAGATCCCATATGCCGTGGAGCGGCTAGGCCCGCGAGCCGTGGCCGCTGAACCTGCCCGTCTGGAGCCTGTGCTCCGCAACGGGAGAGGCCACAACAGTGAGAGGCCCGTATACCGCAAAAAAAAAAAAAAAATGTAACCTCAAAAAGTCCACAACATACCTCTGAATCTTAAAAGACTCCAGAAACTCATGAGAATACAAAATCATTAAGGGTTAAAAAGCACATGCACCTTTTTAAAACTTTGTCATTAACCTGGAACATGGTACTTTATAGTCAATATCAAACAGCAGACGAGAACCAAAATTTAATTGTTTCAAAACTCCCTTCCTAATTTCCTAACCATTATCCTAGGGTTTTTGGTACCTTAGAATAAGATTCTAAAAGCCTTGAATCCTTTCTCTTTGATGTCAGAAGGAAAACGGTTTGAATTTTAAAAGAGAAAGTATAAATCTGTGCTCAAGGAAAAGTCCACATTCTTTGCAGTTTAATTTGATCAAAATCAAGTTTGAACTATCTTTGCAAATGAAGGGTTTTGAGAACTCAAAGTATGAATGCACTAAACAGCTTCACATTCCTCTCGCTGTGTGGGGTGGTATGAGAGTTTCCAATACTATTATTACCATTATTTTTTTTTCAAAAATCTACTATTTAAAATGCTAAGTACTTTACTGAAAAGACTCTTCACTGCTTTTCAATTTCTCCCCCTGCCAGTTCAGCCCTAAGCAGGTGTTAGACTTCTGAAGAGCCTGCCTCAGGACTTTTAACTCGAACTACAAAGAGGAGCTTCAGAAATTACGATAAAAGGTGTTAAGAGAGAAATGAAGGTGAAGAGGTTATCTGACACTAACCTAAAATTGTACATAGTACCTTTTGAAAAATTATAGCTACCCAGAATATACCATTTGGTTTTGAATGGTTTTATCAATAACAGTCCATATATTTTTTTCACTCACATTTGAACACATTTCATTTATATTCGAAACAATGGGTATATTTAAAATTACATGCATTATCGGAAATTTTTAATCAGAGAGTTTTGCTCAGTCTGTATGAGTTTGGTTTGGTTTTGTGTTGTTTTTGTTTTGTATATAGGGAGACTAAAATAGAAAACTACAGAGAATACTGTGATTTTTTGCATGCTGAAAGATCACTAACTAAACAGGAAACTACAGAGAATATTGTTATTTTTTTGCATGCTGAAAGATCACTAAATAAACAGGAAACTACAGAGAATATTGTTATTTTTTTGCATGCTGAAAGATCACTGACCAACATATTATGGATATACTGTGTAACATATTACCCAAGTTACACAATACAGTTAACAAGTGTATGACTCTTGCTAGGTGCAGATGCTAATAAGATGACTAAGCTATGGTCCTGGCCTCCACATATACCCTAGTACTAAAGAGACACATGTCAAATGAATCATTACTATTCAGCACGATGAGCAGTACAATAGTAATAAGCGCTAGGTGCTGTGGGGACCCAGAGGTCAGAGGAACTAACACTGCCTGGGAAAGGTAAGGAAAACTCCAACAGAAGAGATGACCTACTGAGTGTGATCCTTGAGAAAGACCCAGCAATTCTGGTGTTTAAGCGGTCAAGGGCAATTCAGAAAGCAGAAACGGGATGGGCACAGAGAAAAGCAAATTCCTTTGGAAACAGATTAAATGGTTTCAGGCTGGTCTAACAGAGGATGAGAGCAATAGGGGATGAGGCTCTGAGTGGTTGGCTGAGGCCATGCTACGAAGAGTCTTGGATACCTTCCTAAAGTTCAGATTTTATCTTGTAGGCACTGGAAAGGTTCTGAAGGATTTTAAGGAAATTACATCAGCACTTCGCATCGGGGGGAAAAAAAAACGCCAGCATTTTGAAAGATGGCTTGAAGGTTCTGGCTGGAGGAGGGAAGAGGCACCTGCAGCAACAAACTGCAGAAATTTGGAAAACTTGAGAGAATGTCAGTGATAATGAAGCATTACCACAAACCCAGGTTAACGCCTACTTCTTTTCTGACTTCCAGGTCTAAAAAAAGAAACTTCCATGTTATATGAACAACGTACTGATTTTTTTTAAAGACTTTTGCCCTTTCCTGTTCTTGCAGAAAGCAAAAAATTGACAAACATTGCTCTATTCTTAAAACACAAAGTATAGCAACTTCAAATTGATTCAACTTGCCTTAAATTTCTCAATAGTTTTTCTAGTTGCATTAAAACTTCAACTGAAGTATGTGTGCGGGTGCCCAAAACTGAAAGGTAAATACAAAACTAAAACTAGTTGCTCCATTTGAGATTAGGATAATGGTTGATTTTTTTTTCTTCCAACAGTAGATATTTAACAATAACGTATTGCCCCGGCTTTTCAAATTTAAAAAAAGCCTTCTTTGATTTACCATCTTGAAGAAAATAAGGAAAGGAAAAATATCTCTGTCCTTAAAAAGATGAAAAGCTTCATCTGTCTTCAAACCTTATACTTGTTTTGATACATTCATAAATCTGCATCTAAAAGTCCAGTTTAAAAAAATGTTTAATTTTACACCATCATCAGGAATGGCTCTGTATAGCACAGGGAACACTGCTCAATATTCTGTTATAACCTAAATGGGTAAAGAATTTGAAAAAGAATAGATACATGTATATGTATAACTGAATCACTTTGTTGTACACCTGAAACTAATACAACATTGTTAATCAACTGTGCTCCAAGATAAAAATGTTTAAAAAGAGCCTAAGAAAAGAATCAGAATAGAAACAAAAGACAAAAATGGCCTTCAAGCGCTTCCCTGGTGGTGCAGTGCTTAAGAACCCACCTACCAATGCAGGAGCCACGGGTTCGAGCCCTGGCCCGGGAAGATCCCACATGCCACAGAGCAACTAAGTCCGTGCGCCACAACTACTAAGACTGCGCTCTAGAGCCTGCAAGCCGCAACTACTGAGCCCGTATGCCACAACTACTGAAGCCCACGCATCTACAGCTGATGCTCCGCAACAAGAGAAGCCACTGCAATGAGAAGCCCGTGCACCACAACGAAGAGTAGCCCCCGCTCGCCACAACTAGAGAAAAGCCCGCACGCAGCAACAAAGACCCAATGCAGCCAAAAATAAATAGATAAATTTTTTTAAATGGCCTTCAAGACATTTTAAAATGTTAAATAGATGACACTAGTTGTTTGCTTCTTTATATTTAATGAGTTCTTTTTAATAAAGCTGAAAGTGTGTGTAATTGAAAGAAGAGATAAATTCAAAATAAAGGTCTTTAAATAAATAAATAAAGGTCTTTGAGGCTCAAACCAAAGTAGCTCCCAAGGCTGAATCTGGCCTCCTGGGTTTTCTTTTATAGTCAACTGTTACAAGTGTTCCTATACCAACCTTAAAGTGTCCTGTTTTAATCGCAGCAGCCGCTAACACTGTTCCTGAAAGAAAATTAACTCTTCAGATGGGAGATTTCCTACGGTCTGCACACCGCAGTCTCTCTGGGCTTCATCCAAGACAGGTGAACTGTGCTCCATTGTGGCCTCCTTACAGGCTTTCAAAGCACAATGGAGAATGGTTTTCTAACATATTTGTACCGCATAAGGGTTCCTGTGGAGAGTTCTATTTCCTGGATATAAACTAGAAATTGCTGTAATTTTTTTAGTTCTTTTTAATTTGCAGTTAAATGAAATATGACAACAACAAGAGGAATAGCAATCATGCAGGTATCCAGGGCCAACACATAAGGCTCATCACTTGTGTAAAGCATAAAACAAGGAAAATCTCTTTAAACGAATCCAATCTTTCTGCAACAACTAGCCTTTTGAAAAATCAAACTGATCACCAATACATTTTAAAAGAGGAATTTTAAAAAACGTATTTCCATAAACTAAATATACCTGAGGCAAAAGAAGGATAAAGAAACACTCGGCAAATGCAAAAGATGAATTTCAACTCTTGTTCTGCTGGATTACTTAAAATATAAACACCAGTTAAGAAAAAAAAAATTTTTTTTTTTTTTTTGGCCACGCCATGCAGCTTATGATATCCTAGTTCCCCGACCAGGGATTGAACCCAGGCCCTTGGCAGTGAAAGCGCAGAGTCCTAACCACTGGACCACCAGGGAATTCTCAAGAAAAAATTCTTATAGTCTTTTATAATATATAATAATGATAATGACCCTACACTCTAATGATAACCATGTCTAACATATGCTGAGTTCTTACTATGTTCCAAGAACTATGCTAAGCTCTCTATATCACAAGATAGACTTATTTTTGCCTGCTAAGCATTCATTCCTCCCTTCCAATTACATCCCCGTTTTCCTTCCCCACTCATGTGGTCATGGTGAGCTGATCCATCACAGTTGCACCATCTCCAAACTGATCCTAAACTGGACATTTAGAAAACTCTATTCCCTTGGGCACAGCAGTCAGTTCAGAGTGCCTCCCAGTCCCAGCAAGGCCAATCAAATTTCGTAAATAAAGGTTTGGAGTTCAAAACCTCCCTTCCTGGGCTTCCCTGGTGGCGCAGTTGTTGAGAGTTCGCCTGCCGATGCAGGGGACACGGGTTCGTGCCCCGGTACGGGAAGATCCCACGTGCCGCGGAGCGGCTGGTGAGCCATGGCCTGAGCCTGCGCGTCCGGAGCCTGTGCTCCGCAATGGGAGAGACCACAGCAGTGAGAGGCCCGTGTACCGCAAAAAAAAAAAAAAAAAAACCTCCCTTCCTTTAAATATTTAAAACTGTGACTATCTGTAGCCATCAAAATATTTCCCCGCCACTAGTAGGAAATCTGTCTGGAAATGGAACCAAAACACTGAAGGATGCTGAAAGGTGGAGAGAGAAACATCAGTAAGCCCCCTGGAACTCGCAGGGCCCTTGAACTTGCTGTTACATGAGATAATGAATTTCCCTTCACTTCAGCTGGTTAGAGTAGGGTTCCACTACCAGCAATTAAGAATCGTCTGGCTTGGGCTTCCCTGGTGGCGCAGTGGTTGAGAGTCCGCCTGCCGATGCAGGGGACACGGGTGCGTGCCCCGGTGCGGGAAGATCCCACATGCCATGGAGCGGCTGGGCCCGTGAGCCATGGCCGCTGAGCCTGCGCGTCCGGAGCCTGTGCTCCGCAACGGGAGAGGCCACAGCAGTGAGAGGACCGCGTACAGGAAAAATAAAAAAATAAGAATCGTCTGGCTAGTGCACACACCTACAGCTAGCCCATGCAGTCACATGGGTCTACACCAACAGCCAGGGTCCCCTCAGCTGCTCACATGTCGGCAGTTAGCCCCAGCCCCTGCTGCTGGCCCTGTCCCTCACCACTGCATGTGTGTCTGCGGCAGGCCCCGCCCCCACACAGGCACCTGCAGCAGGTCCCTACAGCCAAGCATGAATACACTGCCAGATCTGGTCACAACTGCTAACCTCCACTTGTAGCAGCTGGACCTGGAGGCTCCACTGAAGACCTCAACAGCCCTTGCAGCTACTGCAGACCCTGCACAGCTCTCACCAAGGATCATGCAATTGTTGGTGTGGTGGACCCCAGCCGCCTGAACCAACAAGACACACACCCTTGGACCCAGAGGCTCTACTCACCCTCATACTTAGCACCCCACACCACTAGACCCAGGACCATAGCACACTCCAGACTGCCTTCACTCACAGGTGAAGTCAGTCCAGAAAGTCCAGAAAGTCTGGAAGCGGTGACTGCTTCTTCAAAGGTAGAGACATCTATACAAGGCTATAGGGAACACGAGGAATCAGGGCAACAAGACATCACCAAAGAAAATGGTAAACTTCCAGCACCCACAAGGATGCCTGAACCCCAGCAATGAATACAGCTTAGACTAAAGGTGGTATATCTTCCCTTTTTTTTTTTTCTCCAAATCTAGTAAGATGATCAACAGAGGCTGCAGAGTTCAAAGTATTGCTGCCATGCATGCAGGACCATGATTCCATGTTCTGGACCTAAAAAAATAAGAACTCTTTCAAGATACTAGGGTCTGTGGGGGGCTATCTCCCTAAATTGAAAGACAAAGGTGGATTAGAGAGATATGAACAAGATGGTGGCATAGGAATTTCTAGCACACATCCTCTCCCAAAACATCAGTTGGAACAACTATCCACATGCAAAAATACCTTCACTAGAGGTAAGAATTTCAGGTAAGGGATTACAGTACCTAATCCAATTTTAAAATGAGCAGAGGACCTGAATAGAGATTTTTTTTTTAAGACATACAAATGACTAACAGGTACATGAAAAGATGCTCAACACCACTAATCATCAGGGAAATGCAAATCAAAACCATAATGAAATATCACCTTATACCTGTTAGAATGGCTATTATCAAAAAGGCAGGAGATAAGAAGTGTTGGTGAGAATGTGGAGAAAAGGGAACACTTGTGCACTCTTGGTGGGAATGTAAATTGATATAGCCACTATGGAAAAGAGTACGAAAGTTCCTAAAAGAACTAAAAATAGAACTACCATATGATCCAGCAACCCCACTTCTGGGTATGTATCCAAAGGAAATGAAATCACTATCTCAAAGAGATGTCTGAATCCCTGTGTTCACTGTAGCATTATTCACAATGGCCAAGACATGGACACAACCTATGTGTCTGTTGATGCATGAATCAATAAAGAAAATGTGGCATATATATATATTACTCAGCCATAAAAAGGAAGGAAATCCTTCCATTTTGTGACAAAATTGATGGATCTTGAGGGTATTATGGTAAGTGAAATGACAGATAGAAAGACAAATACTATATGATCTCATTTACATGTGGAAATGAAAAATGCAGAATCCACAGAAATAGAGAGTAGAATAGTTGTTGCCAGAGGCTGGGAGTCAGGGAAATGCGAGTTGTTGGTCAAAGAGTACAAACTTCCAATAATAAGATGGAAAGCTAAGGTACAGTATGGTGACTATAGTTAACAATACTGTATTATATATTTGAAAGTTGCTCTTACATGTTCTCACCACAAAAAGAAAAAGGTAATTACGTGAGGTGACAGAAGCGTTAACTAACCTTATCGTGGTAATCATTTTGCAATACATACATGTATCAAATCATCACATTGTACACCTTAAACTTACACGTTATATGTCAATTACATCTCAATAAATTTGGGAAAAGGAGAATTTAACATTAAAAAAGAAAGACAGGGGCTTCCCTGGTGGTGCAGTGGTTAAGAATCCACCTGCCAATGCAGGGAACACGGGTTCAAGCCCTGGTTCGGGACGATCCCACATGCCACGGAGCAACTAAGCCTGTGCACCACAACTACTGAGCCTGCGCTCTAGAGCCTGCAAGCCACTACTACTGAGCCCACGTGCCACAACTACTGAAGCCCGTGCGCCTAGAGCCCATGCTCCGCCACAAGAGAAACCAAAGCAATGAGAAGCCCGAACACTGCAACAAAGAGTAGCCCCCGCTCGCCACAACTAAAGAAAGCCCACATGCAGCAACAAAGACCCAACACGCCAAAATTAAATAAATTAATTTTTTTAAAAAAAGACATGGGGTAAGGGACTAAGAGGCACAAGCTATTATGATAAAATAAGCTACAAGGATATATTGTAAAACACGGGGAATATAGCCAATATTTTATATTAACTATAAATGGAGTATAACCTTTAAAAATTGTGAATCACTATATTGTACACCTGTAACATATAATATTGTACATCAACTATACCTCAACTATACCTCAATAAAAAATAAATAAAAATTTAAAAATTACATTTCTTTCTTTAAAAAAAAACAGTCAAAGGAAAATAAAATGTATTATCCTTATGCTCTCATCAGATCCTCTTAAAGTCCAGAATTAAATGAACAAAAGAAAGATTTCTTATATCTCCTTCTGCATTCCTCTGAATGAGTTTAGCCCCTAATAGTGGCTATGAAATTAGTTATGATTTCAAGTCAGTTCCATTAAAAGAAAAAGAAAAAATAGGACAACATGAAAAATACCTTATGATTTCAAGTTGTCTTCTTTATCCTCTAAATATTTTAGTCCAAAAACATGCTTCCGTTAGACTCCAATTATTATGCCTTACCTGACACATAAGAAAAATCAAAATCAATCTTTGATCTTAAAAATTAGGGGGGAAAACCCTTCCAAGGTCTTTTCATAACAGTTACATGTCTACACTGTGTTGAATAGCATCACTTAAGAAATGAAACAAGAACATCTACTTTGAACCAGGCACTAAACACCAGCAAGCATGCTTTAACACATCACACAATGGGGCTGACTTACATTTCCTTAATTTAAAAGTTCTATCGTCGTAAGTAGCAGCAATCATCTCATAGTCAAATCAAAAATATTAAAAGAAATGAGGAAGATGCAAAACAGTGTTCCCCAAAGTAGGAAGAGTTTATGAAATGAAAGTGAGGGGTAGCGCCCAGAAAGGGTATCAAAAGCTCCCTAATTATACTGGAAGGAGGCTAAGGTTCAGAGCAAAAGTCTCCTTGTCATTCTTCAGAGTTCAGATCCTCTGTTGATAAAGGGAAGGTAGAAGGTGTTTAAAAACAGGATAAACAATAAATAATTCACGCTGCTGAAGTATTGTTTTTGTTTACAGAAATGGCAAGTTAAAGTCAGATAGAAAACTAAACTTGCATGGATTTTAAGTCATTTGCCTTCTTCCACAAATAAGCTCAAGTCCTCTTTTCCTACATTTCCCCTTTTAGTCTTCTTTTTTCTCTTTCCCAGCTAACTATGAAAACATATTTCCTTATTGCTTTCCATCTTTTCGCCAAACTTTTTGTGAGTTTTTATTTTAAAATCAATCTGAATGATCTAACTCTAGGCACAAACTGCATTCTTCTAACCCTTGTTAAATGGTAAGTAATATAAAGAAAGGTGGGAAAATATAGACAGGTTGATTATTTGCTAAGTGTCCATGGTAAGGATTAAGGGGAAATTCCCAGACAATAAAATGATGAGACAAATTACCAAACCTACTTTAAGGGAATGCCCTAATGCTAGAGATTTAAAGTTAGTTCCTCTAAGAAATTCTGGAAAATTTTGACTAGAAGCGAAAGTGAACATTTTCTGAATGGTGGAAATATTACTTATTACTATTTACATTTTTCTTAGCATCTTCTCCAGTCTTCAGACGCGAGGGAGGGGGAGGTGAGCTAGTAAGGCACTGAGGCGAAAAGCCGCAGCGGGTGACAGTACAGGCCAAACACCAGGAGGTCAACCTTTATCAGTCTCCAGTGTCCTGTTAGCTTTCATGACCTGGGAAACTCGAAGCCAGTCACCCGAGGCGTGTCCCGCCTTCCCCGGCACTTCGCCTCCTCAAGGTGGCGGCGGGAGCGACAATCCGAGCGCGACACGCGCGGCGCTCTGGGAGCGGAAGAAGGAGCCCCGCGGCGGCGGCCCAACCGGAAGAGGAGGGGCCGGGCCTGGAGGATCCCCGAGAATCGTTGTTGCCCTGGCCGTCGGTGTTTGCGGGTCGCGGGGAGCAGGGCCTGGCGGGCGGGGTGTGTCGCGATGCCGGAGCTGGCGGTGCAGAAGGTGGTGGTCCACCCCCTGGTGCTGCTCAGTGTGGTGGATCATTTCAATCGGTGAGCGGGCGGCACGGGGCGTCCTACCGGGGCCGGTGGCGCCGCCGCTGCTGAGTCACGGCGCGCTGGGGATGGCGCGGCGGCCGCGGGGGCGCAGATGCACCGGGGTTGGCCCTGGGTCACCGAGGGGCCCAGAGCAGCTCCGTTCACGAAGCCCCAAGTCACCTGGCATCGTCTCCCCCGCCGTCCAGCCGGCACTCCATGAACTGGGCTTGTCGTTCCTTTTACCCAGTCCGTACGATGCCAGAGTATGGGGGGGCAGGCTTCACTTGGCCCTGATCCCCAGGCCTCGTGCCCATCTGTCACCTCGTCCGCCCCTTTTCGCCTGAAAGACTCGGTGTCTGGTAGGAAAGCCCTTCAGACTTGCACTTTTTGCCTCTGAAGGCCGTCACCGAAATTCTGTACTCAGCGCTCCGAAGGACTCCCTGGAAGAACTGTGGTTTTAATATAACTTGCGAAAGTTTCCAAGTGGGACTGTGGTTTGACGATAGCTTGAAACGTAGATGTTTTAAGTTTTGATAAGTTTTTCTTTTAAAAATGAGACCGGTTGGAGATGTTGGCATTAATGAATAAGAAAACATCCCACAGATGTTTCTTCCGCCTTCGCTTGCTTGTTTTTGAGCTGTTCCTCCAGCTGGACCTGTTACACGTGTTCATAAATTTTACAAGATAATTAATTGACTTGGAAAGTTGTAAGACCCAGTTGGGAGCATCTGCTGTAAAGTCATAGTTGCTAAGTGCCCATCATCTTGCAACTTGCTTTGTACAACTCCCAGTTCAACCAGAGCCAAAACCAAACTCAAGACTCCTGTGAGGTTTAGGGTCCCCAGTTCGGTTCCATTGCTTTGTAGCACCCTTAGCCTAACAGGATATGCGAGCTTTCCCACTGTACAATGATTAGTATTTTTCTCCCGTAGGATACTATAGGTACTAAGAGGGCAAGCATCTTTTCAGTTCTGTTCAGTAAATTCAGCGAACACTTGTTAAGGGCATAGTGAAGGCAGACACTGCAAGCTGCTGTGTCAGACAATTGCAGGGTTTTTTAAAACGCAAATGGATTTTTATAGATCAAAAGAAAAGCCCATGAGTGTGGAAGTTTCCTTTGAACTTAGATTTCCCAAAAAATTAGAACCACCAGAATACAGAATCCTTAACTTTGTTTGGTCCAAACCCTAAATATAGTAAGCATTTATAAATTTGCCAAACCATATGTTTAGATAAATACAGTTAAATCAGTATGAAACCAGCAACTGTTAAGGAATTGTAGTTCACTTCACAGTGACTTTTGTCTTTGCTTTGAACATAGAATTGTATTGTTTCTGTATGTTATAATTGTTAGTGGTTAAAGGAGAATTCTCTACATGATGACCAATGAAATGAGATATAAGTGAAACACTTGCAGTTCCTTAGGACAAAAATCATTGAGGAGGTTTGATATGGAAATAAATATTCTGAAGTAGTCTTTCTGGTTCATTGAGCCCTCCTCCCAGTATGATTAGTCACTGGCTCACTTCCAGCTTCTGCATAATTAAGCCATTCAGAGACCACAAATGGCACACACACGCTTCTGGGTCAGAATCATTTTCTGAGCCCCTAAATGGTACAAAGAATTATAACATCTATTGGGGCTTGTTGACATAGATGCTCCAGAGAAGAGTTGGCAAGCTGGACCATAAAACTGGTTCAACTTTAGCATCTTTATCCCTGAAAAGATTTGAGGACAGAGAAGATGGGGAAAATTTAAAAGAGAAAGGTAAGCTGCAGAGGAAAAAATAAAATTAAATGTGATTTCAAACACCAGTCAAATAACATTTAAAACCTTAAGATCTGGGGAGTTTTCATTTTCTCCGTTTTAAATTTCTATAAAGTTTGAGATTTTTTTCCAAGCATGTCTTTCTTTGCAGTCAGCAGTGAAATTGCCAGTGTCCATAGTTCACGAATTACCCATTATATTTATTAGAATTATTAAGGACTAACCCATTATATTTGTTTAGTGGGATTAGTTCCCAGATAAGCTAAATTGTATCTGTACCATTGATATTTCCTGTTGGATATCTTATTGTTGGTCCACTTCTGTCTGTGCCCATCCAGACTGATCTTCTGTTTTCTCATTCAGAATAGGCAAGGTTGGAAACCAGAAGCGTGTTGTTGGTGTGCTTTTGGGGTCGTGGCAAAAGAAAGTTCTCGATGTATCCAACAGTTTTGCAGGTAAAAGAAAAATTTGTCAAATATACCTCAGTTTTTAAAAAAATAAATAGGCAAATTTTACATTTTCTGAGTATGGTTAAAATGTCAGTTAACTTTTAAAAAGAAAGAAACTCTCGTGGTCTCCATTTTTTATTATAACCAAGCAGTTCTATTTCAGAATTGTTTAAGTATAGAAAAGGGAGGCTAAAGGATACACACTGAGCTGGATAGTAAATATTTAAAACTTGCAGGCCATACAGTCTCCATTGCAACTGCTCAGCTCTGCTAATGTAGCAGGAAAGCAACTATAGACAGTATGTAGACAAACTAATAGCTATATTGCAGTAAAACTATTAAAATAGGCAGCGGGTGTAGTTTGTCAACCCGTTGTACTAAACTATTAACCATGGTTATGGGTAGGCAAGGGGGAGATAAAGACCTTATGTTTTACACTGTTTAATAAATCTTTATAAGACTGTATCCATATATTTTATGATTGAAGCAACAATAATACAGAACAACAAAATAATTCCTGGCATGGCTGCTAGACTAGCAGTCACTAACTCCAGTGTCTAAAAGGATCAGGCAGTAATGTAATTTGCCAGACGGGAATATTAGGAAGTGATGGAGCTTTTAGCAAACTGAAGAATGTGTCCTTTTCAAAGGGGGTTGCTTCTGTCTGGCTCTAGCCAGTTGTTGCTGGTCTTCCAGTTTTTCCAGAGAACCTGGAGGTCTGGATATGTATGTGAAATCTTCCAGTTTTTACTAAAAGCAACTCAAAAATAATTTTAGTACTGTGTTGGACAAACCAAAGACATGGATCAAATCTGGCGTAGGGGTCTACAGTTGTGATATGTGCCCTTAGAGTTCTGTGTAGCACCCTAAACTGTTTTTTGGTTTTTTTCTCTCTAGTCCCTTTTGATGAAGACGACAAAGATGATTCTGTCTGGTTTTTAGACCACGATTATTTGGAAAACATGTATGGAATGTTTAAGAAGGTCAATGGTAGGTGGCATTGTGGCGCGCGCGCGCGTGTGTGTAGGTATATGTGTGCCCATAATGTCTTTTCTAAATATTCACTTTCCTTTGTTTAATGTCAAAGGCCCTTTCACTTAGCTAGACTGAAGTAAGACTAGTGGTAGTAGAGGAATGAGGTAGAATAAATGAGAAACTAGAGTAGCAATTTAAGGCCAGCTAGACCACCTAGGCTTCAGGGGAGAGAGCTAGCCCTCTACAGCAGAAAAGCAAAGAATGGTCAAATAAAATCCACCTGCCCCTAGAGCTTTAGTACCACCAGGGTAAATATCTCTGTTACGTGTGTCACTTTCATTTTATTTCATTTCAGCAACCACATTGCTTTGGAAATGTTTATTCCCACAACACTCAGAGATGTAATCTATGTGACATGAACTTGAATTTGTTTATATATTGCCTTGGAATTGTTTTCTAGTTGTTTCATGTATGACTGGTCTAAACTAGTCTGAGATATGTATATCTCTAGATTTCCCCTGCTGTTTATTTTCTGAGAATCCTGTTTTTGAGTTTTAGATTTCATAGGTATGTCAAGGTTTAGATGTCTGGAATTTCTGTAAAAGCTAGAGAACATAACTACTGGAGTTCTTACCCTTTTTGAGGGAAATATATAGATCTTTATGTAACAATTCAAAGCCACTAATTTTTCCTTCCCAGCCAGAGAAAGAATAGTTGGGTGGTACCACACAGGCCCTAAACTACACAAGAATGACATCGCCATCAATGAACTCATGAAAA
Source organism: Aethalodelphis obliquidens (assembly GCF_003676395.1). Classification (NCBI taxonomy): domain Eukaryota; kingdom Metazoa; phylum Chordata; class Mammalia; order Artiodactyla; family Delphinidae; genus Aethalodelphis; species Aethalodelphis obliquidens. The sequence continues at coordinate 16,859,157 of NW_020837964.1, forward strand.
GATACTGCCCTAACTCAGTAAGTGTACTCCATCTTTAAAACTTTTGACTCATATTCGTTGCCAGCTAACTCAAGAAAAAGAAAGCATCCTAGGAAGGATTTGGATAATGAATCATTTCACCACTTTTTTCTATAAGCTTGTGTTAATTTGCAGTGTTTTGTGTAGTATACGGTAACCCAGTGTATTTAGTAAATTAAACATCTGTTCAGTGCTAGGTATGTAAGTTATCTTCCTTAATCCTCTCAGTAACTGTATGAGATTGTTATCCTCTTTACAGTGAGAAAACTGAGGTTCAGAATGGTTAGTAAGGTCTTCTAAGTGTGGAGCTGGGATTAAAATGCCAGCTGTCTTGACTCTAATCTTCTTCTGCTTGATAACTTCACTATACTACCTCTCAGCTTGTTAATGGATGGGGTTGAAGAGCAGGGCAAATAAGATAATTTGAAATGTAAAGTTATTTTCTTTTCTGAAAATTCTGGCTTATATCTGGTTGAATGAATGAAAAAGCTTCGGTAATCATCAGAATGGCCGCAGTTATTCCTTACGTGCTCAGTATGAGGTGATTTGTTATGATTTGTTTTTCTGCCAGGTATTGGTCATCATTGATGTAAAACCAAAGGACTTGGGACTGCCCACAGAAGCATATATTTCGGTGGAAGAAGTTCATGATGTAAGTCATCTTGCTGTGAGCCTAGGAGATTAGATTTGCTACTTTCAGGGCCATTGGGTTTTGGGGTTTTTTTTTCCATTTTCAAGTCAACAAATACTTTATAACAAAGAAAAGGTTATTGGTTTCTGTCAGTAGTTTGATATTATGTTTTTTCCCCCCAAATTTGAATCACCAAATTTCAGAAATAGAGAGGACCATAGAAATCTAAAGTCCCCTTTTACAAATGAAATGGAGACCAAAGTAGTCAAATGATTGCCCAGAGATGTTCTCAGCAAAGTAAATGCAGAGCCTGGTGAGCTTGGTCTTAATCTAATGCAGTTTCCACTGTTGGCCCACCTATGTAGTGACTATATTATCTAGTCTATAGCCAATCCCTATAGACTAGATCCTAGGTTTTCAAATAGAGTAAGTCAGAGCTGCCAGGAGCTAGATGGCAAAACCCATCTGTATGATTTGACACCTGTATAGTCAGCTCCATGGCATTCAGTAGCAGCTATGTTGTCTGTTAGCTTGTTTCTTGGGTATGGACGTGAAGAGCTGCCAGAATAGCTTTTCTCTATTTCCAAGAAAATTGAACTCAAATTCTAGGGTAGGATTTGATGTGAAATTGTATATGAGTTTTGTTTTGAGCGTAAAATATTTGCACTTAGGGTGTGCAAAGAGCTCACTCTTGAATTTCCAAAGTTGAACGGACAGACTAAAGGCTGTCTTTCTTCCTTATGGTTATCCATATATTCAGTTTTAAAATCTGGAAAAGGCTTTGTTAAGTTAGTTCCCTGCAGATGTTCCTTGCACTGAGCTCTATGCTCCTGTTTCTCTTTGCCTTGCTACCAGAGAGCTTATTTATTGCCTAGTTGCAGTAAGACTTTCATCCCTGGTCTTGATACAGTTGTTATAAGTTAAATTTTACCCTGCCTCTTTCAAAAAGGAATTAGAGGTGCTTATACATACGCATGCACATGCACGCACGCACTCGCACACACACACACCAATGAAACAAGATCTTTTAAAAGAGGATGGAGGGGATGTAAGGGTCCTGTAATAAGATGAAGCCAGGGAAAATCAGTACATGAAAAGACATGCCACGAAGTCCTGCACAAGTGTTGAAGGCTCTGACCATCCTAGCATACAAAGCCAAGAGGAAGATGCCGTTTGTAGGATTCACACTGTCCTGGGTAAAATAACAACAGCTAATGTTTATACCACTTAATGTAAGTGAAGTGACTTTCCCAAGATCTCACTGCTCCCTTATCACACATGGCAGAGCCAGGCTTTGAATCTAAGCAGCCTGGCTAGAGTCTGCACTCACTGCTGTGCTGTCGTGCCTTGCACACATTTTACAGCCTTTACAGGAGATGTACAGCCTCTTCTGGCACTAGATCTGATAAAAGTTTCTCCTGAGTCCCATCAGGAAATCACTAAGTGATACAGCAAACCACATCCACTAATGGGTTCCTTGACTAATTCAGGTCACCAGAAAATCAGTTATTCTAACCACGTTGCTTTGGTGCTCTGACTATTTGACCCAAGGGACAACAGATGGTTAAAAACTGTATCTTCTGACATGAGCTTGCCTCAAGTACAGGTGTTCTGAATATTGCCTATTTTAGAATGAATGCTTATAAGTCCTTAAAATTTAGCCGAATCAAGGCTTCCCTGATGTTCATCTCTACTGCAGGCTTGAGAGAATATCAAGATTTTCCTTAGAAATAAACTAATGATGATTCCCCACCACATCTCGTCCCTGAGCAGGACCACTGTGACTTCAGCTTAGAAGTCACAGTGCTTTGAAAGCTTTCAAAGCAAACTTTACCCACCCTTGCCATGAAAAAGCCAGTAATGACACCCATGAAAGTGATTTGGCTTAAAGCAGAAGAATCAAGGCATGAAAAGGAACATGCGCCAGTTTGTTCATTTGTTTGTAAGTAAATAACTAGTTAATTCTCCTCTCCCAGGATGGAACTCCAACCTCAAAAACATTTGAGCACGTGACCAGTGAAATTGGAGCAGAGGAAGCTGAGGAAGTCGGAGTTGAACACTTGTTACGGTGAGACTTTAGGACAGCATCAGAATCAGCAGCAGCCCAAGAAGCTGCTCAGTGTAAAGAAGAGATCTGTATCAGGAATAGGGAGCCCTGGGTTCTAGTCCTGGGTCATCTCTAAAGTGTCCCGAGTTATGATTTATGAGTTTGTGGACAGCACACCTTGTCTGGAAGCTGTAATGCTGGCTGTGACGGGAACAGATGTGTGAATTATTCAAAAGCAAACGTGTGCTCTTTCAGTGTATCTCCTTCTCAATGACTGTAGCTAGCCAGTTTTCTGCAGAGAATCTGCATCTTGGACTGGGATGGATGGATAGATGGATGGATGGATGGATTTAAATTTATATTTTATTTATTTATTTTTGGCTGAATTGGGTCTTCATTGCTGCATGTGGGCTTTCTCTCATTGCGGTGAGCAGGGACTACTCTTCGTTGCCGTGCGTGGTCTTCTCACTGCCGTGGCTTCTCTTGTTGCGAAGCACAGGCTCTAGGCACGTGGGCTTCAGTAGTTGTGGCACACAGACTCGGTAGTTGTGGCTCGCGGGCTCTAGAATGCAGGCTCAGTAGTGGCACATGGGCTTAGTTGCTCTGCGGCATGTGGGATCTTCCTGGGCCAGGGCTCGAACCCACATCCCCTGCATTGGCAGGCGGATTCTTAACCACTCTGCCACCAGGGAAGCCCTGGGGTTTTATTTTTAAATCCTCTGCTTACATAACCCTGACTTACTTGAAATGGTCATAGATTTTTTCAAACAATAAGATTCCTTCCAGTTCAAAAAGTTACTGCTGACTGATTTAAAAGCTTCTCCCAACATCATATAGATGCAGGTGGAGAAAATGCCACCCTTTTTAGGAACAGGGAACTTGAAGTAGAGAGGTGTTTTTTTTTGTTTTTTTAGTGAAAATGATTTCATTTTATCTCTCTCTTTTCTTTTGAAAAATGCCCTGTGATGAGAAAGATAAAACATATTCCTCCAAATGAAAACAAGATTAAGGCAGTTTTACTCAAATCTTTATAAAATGGGGAAGTAACATTTTTCCTTTGGAAAACTTGCCCCTCCTCACAAACTTAGTATTTCCTTAGAATGTGAAAATCTGCGTGATAGTACAGGACACTGATGTATTTTCCTGCCTTTTCTTGTGGGTTCCTACAGAGACATCAAAGACACTACAGTGGGCACCCTTTCCCAGCGGATCACAAACCAGGTTCATGGTTTGAAGGGACTCAATTCCAAGCTTCTGGATATCAGGAGCTACCTGGAGAAAGTGGCCACAGGCAAGCTGCCCATCAACCATCAGATCATCTACCAGCTGCAGGACGTCTTCAACCTGCTGCCAGATGTCAGCCTGCAGGAGTTTGTCAAGGCCTTTTACCTGAAGACCAATGACCAGATGGTGGTAGTGTATTTGGCCTCGCTGATCCGTTCCGTGGTCGCCTTGCACAACCTCATCAACAACAAGATCGCCAACCGGGATGCAGAGAAGAAAGAAGGGCAGGAAAAAGAAGACAGCAAAAAGGATAGAAAAGATGACAAAGAGAAAGATAAGGAAAAGAGTGATGTAAAGAAAGAAGAGAAAAAGGAGAAAAAATAAAACATGTAGCTTTTTAATTTGTAAATTAAAGTCTTACAAACTAACTCATTGTGCCGCCAGAGGGTTCTTTTCACTTTAAGTGCAAAAGCTGTATTGATGAGAGCTCTCTGGATAGAGGGACTAATCTTGTACCTGAACTGCAGCTTAGGCTGCTCTGAGTTGGGAATGTGATAGCTCAGGCTTCAGACTGTGTGAGAAAAGTGAAGAGACATAAACGTAACATTTTTGGTACTCTTCCTGCTTTCATCTGTAAGACCAGGAGTTGAATTTTCCCCATCTCAAGAGACTCTTGGGGTCTGTTTCTGGCAGTCTGCAAAATTGCAGAATGGAATGCACGAATTCCATAAGTATTCTGCCTCAGAACACCTTGAGGTCTGCCCCTCTGGACTCTGTTGAGAATACCACCCCACGGGACTTCCTGGACCCGTAGCTCTGGCATTCTCGGGGCTTGGGATCCATCTCAAGATATTGTTTACCTTCGAAGACACAATTAAATGGCTTGGTTTTTAAGTCTGTGTTCTGGTCGTTTTTGACTCTGGATGTGGTGATCCGTTGTTTTCAGAAGCAACCAAGACAGTCTTTAATTGAAGCTGCCTTAAAGAATTATTTTAGACTGAATCTTTTATGAAAGCACCTCATTCCTTTAAAGACATACAGCTGTAGGGAGGAGAGCTCTCAACTGAGCCCAGAAGACCTGTGTCCTAGTTAATGCCTCAGATTCCTCATCTGTGAAGTCCCTAGAACAGTTTTTTATAAGAGACACATTCACTTACTATTGCAGTAGGTCTAAGTACATCAGGCCACAAGGTTAGTGGGGATGGAACAAAGTCTCCCCAAAGTAAGTGTTCAAGATACTTAATCATTTGACTTACAGCTGTCACTTGGATATTAATTTCCTTTCTTGAGCAATTAGAACCTCCCTAAGAGTTCTCTAATGCACCATATGGACTGTCAATGTTCAGATATTTAAGAATATAATAGCACTAGAACTAAGTCAGTGGAATCTCATAAACCACTTCATAATGTTATAATGCCTCAAAGTTACTGGAAGCATCCATTTTTAATCCACAGACCTGCCTGTCAAAGAACTAGTTGAAATTTGGGGGCTGATGTAGAGCTAGCTTTTATCCTACATAAATAGGAGCACCCCCATCAGTGGTCTCTTCAAGGTTCATTAAGATTCTGAGAAAAAAAGAAATAGTAAAGGGAAAAAAACTAGAGAACCAAGTTTTGTCTACTGCAGCAATCAAAAGTCAGATGGTTGTTACATCTAACCGAATAAAAAATACGAAATACATAGTTCAAAGCTTGAGATGCATTTAAAATGATAGGAGTGTGTTGAAGTTTTTCAGATTTGGTTGCCATGTTTAGAACAGACAGAAAGGGAAACTTTCTCCACGGTGGCCAGGAAAGAGCTGGGATGCAATGATTCTGAGGCTAGGCAGGGGGAAGGAGGAGAATGTCATCCCGAAGAGTGGGTCCTTTATGTAGGATTGGGGGCAACTTGAGACCACACAGGATCATATCCACCTTTAGTAGTATGATCTTCACTTAAAAAGCTTTCCCAGGGTCTAACAGGACAATGCCACAGGCTTTTAAGTTTGTCACCGTTTGATAAATGTAATGTTTATTGAGCATATGAGAACATGGGAATACCCAGGCCTTGTTATGTTTAATAGTTTGAGCCACATGTGGCAAAATTGACTTCTACCTTCCTAACAGGCTCTTCAGTTCCTACTTCTAACAAAATTCACTTGTAGCCTTTAGAGTCACGTAGGCTCATTTTCTAAGGCAAAATTGCTGCCATCCTATATAAGGGGGGCGAGCTTTGTAAGAATATTGATGAAGTCTTGCTTATACAAATAGCAGCTGACTTGACTGCAAAACCCATGGCCCTCACCTAAAATAAAGCCATGTGTTTGGATAGCTCAGCAGTCTCAAGATGAGATTTCTAAACTACTTCTGTTGTTTTTGAACACACTGAAAAAGTATCCTAGAAAAAGTCTGATCGCAATTCTGGACCTCATATCCAGAGTTATGACATTCCCTTCCTTCCATTTTCAAAACATTCCACGATGGCTTAGGGAGTTCAGGCTGCTCCTGCTACACACGTTCCAGAGAGGAGGGCATTTATTCCTTACTAGTTTTCTGTCTGATAACTAACATCTGAAATATCCCTAAACTTAGAGGTCAGTTATCCTTAGTGAAAAGATGGATACTATCAGGTGGAACAACAGCTTTGGGCCCGCTAATTAGTTAAATGTTCTTTCATTTTACTCAGATCATCAATCACTAAAGGGACAAACGGAAGAAATCATCATTGAAGGACGACCATATTACTTCTCCAATGTGCCAGATGCAAAGTAAACCTTTCCAGCAGGAATTAGCAACCCCAGAATCTCACTCCCATTTCTGGAGGACCCTCCAGCTGTGAGAACTTAGCCGTGCACAATCACCTTCACTTCAAATAAAAGAACTTATTAACACAGGTCCTCATAAAAGAATGAAAGATCCTATTCACTTGGAAGTTATGAACAGGCCTTTTCTTCTACCATTTTCCCACGAAAAGATCTATGAAGCAGAAATAAGACCTGAGAATGAATTTGCTGTTGCTAACCAAACTACTCCATCTGCCCCTGACACAGGAAATAGGAAGGATATGGGACGTGTTGGGAAAGTAGAGAAGCATCTGATTTATGTGACCCACAAGAGAATATCTCTACACCTTCCCTAAACAAATTCATTCCAAATTATTATACATAATATAGGCAAGTGCTGATTTCCATATCTGTGCCTTTCAACTCTCTGCATTCATCTATCTTGCCTGGAAGCAGCACTGAGTTCATATCCTTTAAAAAAAAAACAAAAAAAAGCCAAAACTAATGGCTATTCCCATTGGGGGAGTAGGTATAAAAAATGACTCTGGAAGCTGGGAAATGGAAGTAGGGAAAGAAAATAGAGGAAAAGAAAGGAAGAGGAAACTGCATTAGTTAGTGTTTCCAAGTCCTAAGTCAAGAGAAATCTTTCTCTGAGCGTTCCTCTTTGGAGCCAATCTGTTCTTCAACACTAGATGGCACCATTGACTAATCTCATCTTGGCAAGAGAATCATTTGATTGCCAGTTCAACATGGAATTGGGAACCATCCCCAGAGTTGCTTCCCACCACTTCTGCTTTTGGCTGCAACCATCCCGGCTAGACTTTGAGGGAATCTGGAGAGCATATGGGTGCAAAAAAATTGGGTCAAGTTGCCACACCTTCACCCCTACTGTACTCTACTATACACTACTGCTTGGGCAATAAATATACAAGGTTTTTCTCTGCCCTTCTGATAGTTCATGCTTTGATTTTCCTCACTCCTGATTTCTTTAAGGGCCATATCCAGTGGAGTGCTGGTAAATGTGTAACAACCAGGTCTCTAAAAAAGAGGAGAAAGGATGTTGATTTGTGGCCTTTGCCAATTTCCCTGGTGTAAATACTCCCACCATGGCTGATTTCAAAACCAACATGAATTGGGAAAAGATGCATATTAGCACACCATTACATACTATTACCTAAATATGGATACAAGAGCTAAAAATAACCTCAAGAACACAGATGATAGTAAACCATAGTAAAATGATTAAGCTATGATGCATAGTGAGTATTTATTACCCTTTTCAGATATCATTTATTTCATTGTAAATTTATACAATTTGCCTACTGCATGAGAATCTCTGGTAATCTGTGTTTTTAAGAAATAGGTGGTCTCTGCACATATGGAAGTTAGAGAACCTTTATTTTGATGTAGATAAACCTACCAACTTTTTGCCTTATCGTTAGCACTTTGTGGATCATATTTAAGAAGTCTCTTCCCAGCTCAAGATCTCTTCTCATACATATATGTCTATTACACTCCACAAAGTGTCTTCCTTCTCTGCAACTTAGCACCAGTGTCTACCTCTCTCTATATGCTACAGCTAGTATCTGATCAATGATAACATAATGTGGCTAAACTTTTAACGAAAATAACCAACTAACATCCTCAGTTCATCTATTATCCCCTCCTTCCTCATTTTCAACGCTGGCTTTATCCCTACCTCTTACCCCACAGCAGATAAAGACTCCAGTACTGTATCACACACTTGAAAGTTGCTAAGAGAGTAGCTCTTAAATGTTCTCACCACATCCCAGACTTAAATGGTCTCAACAACAACAACAAAGTGCTAACTGTGTGAGGTGATGGATGCATCAACTAACCTTATTGTGGTAATCATTTTGCAATATATACATGAATCAAGTCACCACATTATACACCTTAAACTAACACGTTATATCAATTGTATCTCAATAAAGCTAGAAAAAAAAATACTTATCCAGGGGTTTCCTGTAGCCCATGGCAGACAGCCGATGCCTCAAGGATCTGTGCCCCTGTTCAAGAGTAGGGACGGGGGACTTCCCTGGCGGTCCAGTGGTTAAGACTCTGCACTTCAAATGCAGGGGGTGAAGGTTTGATCCCTGGTCGGGTAACTAAGATCCCACATGCTGCACAGTACGGCCAAAAGGTAAAAAATAAAATTAAAAAATATTTTTTAAAAAAGAGTAGGGACAGGATAAAAGTTTAATGCATATGCTACTTCTCCCCCACCCCATAATACCCCATATTTTAACCAATGTGAACCAATCACAAGAGTTGGCAAACAACCACAACTATAAAAAACGAAAGTTCAAGGATGAAATTAATTCCCTCCCAGAAGAAAAGGACACTTCTATACCCACAACTCACCAGGGCCCAGATGCTCACGAGGGAGGCACCACTGAGGTGGGAGATGTGCCCCTTGAACCAACCCCCGTGGGGGTCCCGCAGTTGCAAAGGCCGTCCTTCAGGTGCATTCAATGCTGCAATGGCACCATCTATCCTACTGCTCACCCTGTGATTGTACAGAAAATTGACTCAAAATTGTCCTTGAGAGACTGGACATGACTCTTGCCAACTGGGTTTGGCTGGAAGCCCAGATAAGAATGAATAACAACCCAAGGCAGAGCGCCACAGTCGCAGGCTGGGCCAAACCCAAGGCCTCTGAGGCCATCAGTACTACCTGGGAAGTGATGTCAGGCCATGGGCTGGGGGCGGGGATTGAAATGACTCCCACTTCCCAGTATTTTCTTTCCCCAAGAAAAGGAAGAAGAGTGATACTGGTACCTTTCTGCTTATATTCCTGGTTAGTGTGATTTTTTGAACTACAGATAATCTCCATGCCATGGCTCTTTCATTATTAAAAATCATGGCCACATTCAGGACCTGGGACTTGGAAGAAATGCTAATCCAAGGACATTTAATCTGACCTAGGATAGTGTATTAGTTATCTATTGCTGCATAACAAATTACCATAAACTTTAGCAGCTAAAAACAATACATATTAGTATCTCACAGTTTCTCTGGGTCAGGAGCCCAGGCAGGGCCTAGCTGGGTCCTCTGCTCAGTGATGCTCACAGAAGACCATCAAGGTGTTGGCTGGGCTGCTGCTGTCTCAAGGTTCTAAGAGCGTGTAGTTGCTGGCAGGATTCAGTTCCTCACTGGCTGTTGACACAAAGGGGCCCTCAGTCCCTTGCCATGTGGGCCTCCCCACCATGGCAGCTTGCTTCATCGAAGTACACAAGCCAAGAAGGCAGTGGAGAGTCAGCTAGCAAGAAGTGGATCCAAATCCTTTGTAAATTAATCGCAGGAAGAGAGAGCCCGTCACCTTTACCATATTCTATTGGTTAGAAGCAAGTCTCTAGACCACTCCCATTCAAGGGGAGGGGATTGTACCACAAGGGTGTGCATACCAGGAGGGGGTCATGGGGGGCCACTTAAGAAGCCTGCCTCCAACAGATAAAAACAAGAATTCACCAGGGTAATCCACAATCTACTACAGTGGGTTTTTCATTTTTAATTTCAGTGCCTAATGAGAGCCTTAGAATAAAGATAATGTTAATAGAAAATATAGAAGTAAAACATTCCTCGTTTATATGCAGGACTACCTATTGCTCCCAGTGGCTTTAGGGATAACAAACCAAAACAAAACAAAATCCCTAGAGTTAGGAACCAAGTCAGTGCTCCTAAGAAGTGAGGTGCAAAATCGTGGCTGATTAGCAAAAATCAGTTCTGACATGTATTTATCCTTTCTCCCTCCCAAGACCCCACTAAAATGAGAGTGAATGAATGTCAAAGATTTCCCATTTTACCCTTGCCATTTGGCCCAAGTTAAGAGGTAGCATCTGTGAGGTGGACAAGGGAATTCGACACATTTCTGGAAGGAGGAAAGCAGGAGCAGCGGCCGGGCAGCAGGAGCCTCAGCTTCAAATTCATGTGGAAGGAGCTTAGCCAAAAGGGTTCTGAGCGGGGAAAGGCTCAGGCCTAAGATCAGAGTTAGTGCCATGGGGGTAAACACGACAGCTTAGTCGAAAGTCTATATAATGAAACAGCCAAGCCCGCTTTGGGACCTCTCTGCACAGCTGCAAGCTGCCCACAGGCAGACCTATAGAAAGGAAAGGAAGCTAACTGAGACAGACAGCAGATGAAGCATCTCCTCTCCCTCTCCAGCCTCACCAAAACCACAGTGAAGAAAGCTTTGTGAAAGTCTTAATCCACAAAGGCAAAGAGAACATAAGAGGATTCAGCAGTGGACAAGGTTGTTTAACAAAGTGTTCAAAGGTGGAGTGTAACCAACCAAGGAGAAGTCTTAACCTAAGACACTGCAGAGGGAGATGCAGACAGAAAATGAGCGAGTCCTCACAGAGACTCAGTACATAAGGGCAACAGGAAGGCAGGAGGGGAGCAGAAACTGGGGTAGGTAAAAGTTTCTACACAGAAGGGTGGGATACAGGTCCCCATGAAGCCCCATACAGCTTGGCTACCTCCCCTCTGCCAGCTGCAGAAAACCAGGGGGCAAGTGTAGCCCCAGGCTCAGGGACCCGAATCAGAGCAGAGGGCCAGGGGGAGAGAAAAGGTCAGGTCAGTGGCCAGGACTCTGAGAGCCCCGGCTCCTTCCTGTTCCTTGTTCCCAGGAAGCCTACAGGCAGGTTACCTGGCTCAGGTATAGTCTCCCACTCAGGTGAGGAGCAGAGGACTCATCTCTGGAGAAACTGATCACCCCAGAGAAAAGACCCCTGCACAGTGATATTTAGGGCCCCATGAAAAAGCCCACTTGCCACCTAATACCCTTACAGCAGAGACTAGCAGGCAAGAGACCACTCATGAATGTCTTTCTCTGAAATAGGGAGCCAAAAATTTTGAGTAAGGAGTTATTCTTTTCCTCCTTCTCCATCTGCACTCGCTTTTTCCTGTCTAATGGTTTTGCAGCTGCCACATCCTGTCCTGCTGACCATCCATTCCAGAGTCTGGTCTTTGAATGGCAGTTTGGGGCCCTGGCCTGGGGGGGACATAGGAATGTCACAGATCCAGGCCAGAACAAGTGGGATCGTTTGGCTTAATGAGTTTGCCTCCTTGGACCTCCATCTTTCTCAAAGCCACAGCCAGGTACACAACTGGTGCCCACCTCCGCTGAACTCTCAGCCACCACTGCCAGGCTCTAGGTGCAGCCGACCCACAGTTCGATCTTGCCCAACGTTCTGCATTTTTGTTTTATTTATAACCCATGGGCTTATTTATCTTGTTTTTGAACCAGCCTTTTTTCCTGTCTTTTTATATTTTGTGTTCCCTTTTTATATTATACGTTTGGAACCGAGAAGCTGATCAAGTCATGAGTTCATGGTACCATCTTGATGGAACCCCACATTTTGGTTTCTAGTACTATTTTACACCAAAAAGAACCAGGGCTCCTAGTGGAGTAGTTGATTCTGTGTTTGGGCAAGAGAACTAGTGTTGGGACTAGATGTCATGGAGACCATCAAGTATATCTGGAGAGGTGACAAGAGAGTCGAGTTGAAGGGGCCAAAACTGTGACAAGCATCAAAAAGAAAACAATGATCATTGTCACTGGGACCAGCTGAGTTGGAGTGAGGCCCTGAGTCCATGATGACATTCAGAAGGTACAAAAAACAGAAAATGTGCCAAAGACAAGTCACGTGCTCCGATCTGAGTCAGCTGATTGGTGCTTGACTCGTGCAGCATGGACCACAGAAAAGTGACCTTGAAAGTGACTATGAAACTTAAAGCAACCTCAGAATCAGAGGGACGTGGAGAAAAGGGTATTTAAAACTAGACTCATGGGGGAGAGTGTAGGGAAATGAGCAGAGGTAATAACTTTGGGCACTGACTCAATTTTTTTCCCCAAGATGAGGCTGGGGCCTTGTTGTTGCCAAGTTCAGTTGAAGATCAAGAAGTACCTGCTATTTGTAAGCATTCCTCTGAACGGAAGCACGTAGATCTTTAGCCTAAGTTTTTCCAGAAGGATGATGTGAGCCCCAATATAGAAGGGCAATGGGGTAGCAACAGCTGCGCTTTCCAGATCCAGTGAGGTCCCACCTTACATAAAGTCTTGAGCCCCACTGGGGACCTTGGGTGACAAAGGGAGTCATATCTGCTCTTCAGTTCCAAAATAATTTGTAGCTTTGGCTAATTTTATCAGGAACTTACTACAGCGTGTAGAGGTAGGGAGTCTTCCTGCTTGTCTAATTTAACTTGAAACACTTAAGAGTAAGAAAAAAAAATGAGGATATAGTAAAAACAAGGATCAGTAATTAGAATCCCTAGGGTGAAAGAGCTGTATGAGGGAGAAATAGTTGTACTACATTATACCATTTTGTTCTGGAGTAAACAGCATTTAGATCATCATAGTGATATAAACATTCTTCTTGCTTTTCAGTTTTTTGAATAAACCTTTAGAAAAGTACAGACTTCATTATGGTTACAAAATAGAACATAAATGGTTTTTTTAAAACAAAAAACAAAAAACACTATGATCATGTAAAAGCAAAAGGGCAGATGCCCAGAGTTAGGAGATGGAAAAGTGTAAAAAGAGCTGGAAGAACAGACAGGGAAGCTCATAGATCCAATTCGCAGAGTGGGGAGGCAAGGGGTCCTGTCCAATGCTAAGGCTGGTAAAACAAGAACCTTTTTGAAGGGCAATTGAGTAGAATCTGTTGGGATTTTAAAGTCTATCTGGAGGGATCCGAAAGAAACCAGCAACAACAGTCGCCTCTAGAAGGTGATCAGAATGCCTGAGGAACAAAAGAGGGGGGCTTTCACTGTGGACCCTTCCTGTCTTGGACTTCTAAACCGTTTTTACAACTTTGAAATAAAAATAAAGGTGCATAGTCAACCGTCCAACTCCAGGACTGCCCCCTCCCAGAAGAGCAGCATCAGTGCACAAGACCTGACCAAGAGCCTCAACCAGCAAACTGTTGGACACAAATACAATGCCCGTTAGGACAAAGATGGTTGTGTTACAGGACAACCATGACATGGGCTATCACACACTAAAGAATTCACTGGACCTATGTTGACGAACATGGAAAGGTGTCCCTATTAATATCTCATTTAATGAGATGAGTTGCTCAATATGTGTAAGATCTCATTTTTAGTACATTTTAAAATTATATGTACATATGATTTATACACACAAAAATAGTCTGGAAGGACAGCAAACTGAACAGCAGTTACTTCTGGGGATAAGAGCGGGGAGAACAATTTCAACTAGAGATGTCTTATTGGAATTTATTATGAGACGTCTGTATAACGTGTGGACTTTTGTCGATAATTTCCTCAAAGTATAGCTTTGGTGCTGAGGGTAGTGAGTTCAGCTGATGAACTCCAGGGAGGAGATGCTCTGCCACCTCTGCCTCCCTCGGGAAGAAGCCCGGTGAGAGCAAGGCCTGATCCACAACCAAGTCATTTCCATGTCAAAAGCATCAAGACTGCACTGATGGGTCCTATCTGGACCTTCAGGTGTTCAAAAAAGTGGGCGGCAAGCCCTTGTCTGACCATGATGAGCTCAAGATCAGGGGGTCCCTCTATGATCATGGAACTCAAGAAACCCCAGGAAATGTTTCTCGAATGAATGATTGCCCAGAACACTGTCCCCAGGAGCCGGTTCCTGAAGCCGGTCCAACCTGCAGGCTCAGCTGTTGGCTCCACAGCAACTGCTCAAAGAAACCCAGGCCAAAAGGGTGCTGTGAGGCAACTGACCGAGGGCTGAAGCCTGTGATCCCCTGACGAGGACTCAGCCACCCACCAGAAGTGTGGCTGTCTTGGTTAATGACACACACAATTCTCAAAACCAGCAAGGTCATGGAACGTCCGCCCCTGTCTGGACCTAGAGGGTCTGTGGGGCCTAGAGGCCTTTTGTCTGGAGGACAGTAATTTTGGACACATCCACGCCAACACCACCCACAGCTGCTGATTGTTTATTGCACAAGAAACTGGCAATACCAAGGCAAGGGGGTGGGCATTACAAAACAATCTGGTGACCAACTCAGAGCTACCAAAGGGCATTCCGTACAGACACCTCAGTTATATACACGTATGTACACACCCACACCCACATGACAACACTCTGCACGCGCATGAGCCTGAGGCTCCCAAACCCCGCAAGGCAGCTTTGCACCCCAACCCCCAACATGGTGAGACACCGCAGGGAAGCACTGCCAACGATTCGAGGGAAGAAGAAAGGTTGGGCTGCAGTGAGCTGAGCCACCCGAATCAGCACACACCAGAGCCAACATAGGCCAGGGGGAAGGACGAGGACCTGGGAGCACGCGACTGTCCTCAGAAGACCACGTAGCCAGTATGAGGGCCTGCATGGGGGCCCAGCACAATCACCACTCCAGCATCCTAGAGGAGAGTATTCGCCCGGAAGATCTCAACACACAGCGGGATGCCCACGGCAGAGGCTGGCAGGAGCTCCAGCAATCAAGTCAGACAGTGGGCAGCAGCTCAGGGCCCTTCTGCTGGCTTCCAAGAGCATCGTTTCCTCTGTGCAGGTAAAGCTGCACTTCTAGGCAGAGTTAACACACTCTACAGTAGCTGGGGTGCACTTCATTCTCAACCCGGACGCATGTGCCGCCTGGAGGTCCGGGGGCTTGGCAGGTCAGCCCCACGTGCCCCATCACCCCATCTAGCAAAGGGAGTTGTCTACTGGAGGCGGAGAGGTCGGGGTGCCACTCAGGACAACAACCCCCTTCCCTCTCTGTCAAGGGTCGGGGACAAGGCTGCTGGGAAGCTGAGCCGCCGGGTCAGGCCTGCCTGAGCTCGTAGAACAGCTAAGCAGGTTCCTAAGGGGAGCAGCTGTTTGGGAAATTCTTGGACCAACAGCGCTGGGTCCCTCAGGGTCCCAGCCATGCCTGGCGCACCAGCTCCTTGACAGGAAGTAGTGACAGCAGCATACCAACAACAGAGCACAAAGCAGCCCTACACACAAAATGTTTCAAGTGTATGTAAATGGGAAAAGAAAGTCTGAGGGGGTTTGCCGTTTCCATCCGCAACACCCAAGCAGCTGGTACGACCCTTTGTCTGCTGGAAAGAACCAACTGGCCAGCAATGTGTGGAGGGAGGGGCCATGCTGCTCAGCCTCTGCAGCTGGAGACGGCTAGCGAGGGACGAGCGGTGACCTTGATCTGGAGCTCCGCTCCCTGAGACCTTCATTTATACAGATCACTGGAAAAGTTCTATACAAAACAGAACCTCTTTTACTGACAAAGACCGTGGGCTTTGTTAGCCCAGAACACCTACCCCAAGTGGTTGGTCTCCTTCTCACCTAACAAGCCCATGAGGCCTAGGGCTGCGGCATGGCGCGCCCCACCTTGCACACTCACACACACCTAGGATTGGTCTCAGGGGAGAAGGAGGGTGAGCTCTACAGACAGGGTCAGCCCTCCAGACTTTGCAATGGTTGATGGGGCCAAGAGTGACATGGGGGCTTTATTCCAGACTGCCACCAGTGGGTAGGAGGGTGGGGTGGGCAGGGCCTCTTGAGGTCAGGCTCTGCTGCCACCAGCCTGATGACAGTGTGGTCCTATGCAGGGCCACCGTCCACAGGGGCCTCCCGGGCTGTGCGGCCAGCAGCTTTTCGGGCAGGCAGGACTCAAGACTACATATGTGCTGGGGGCGTGGGAAGGGGCAGCCTGAGTTACTCCTGTCCAAAGCCCTCGGTCTCCTCGACAGCATACAGCAGCTTCTCCTTCAGCTGTTCGTAGCTCTTGTATGGTGGCAGATCCAGCCGGTTGAAACTGTTGAGAAAGGAGAGCAGGGCAGTCAGCACAGGGAGGTCAGAGCTCTAACAGCCACAGGGTGGGGTCAAAAGAGTTCCCAGACTGTGGCTCGACCACAATGCCAGCCAGCCAGACGCCAGAACAGGGTCCCTGAAGGCTGTGCTGTGTCCCTGGACCATGAAGGGGTCAGAGGAGGCAGGGCTGCAAGGGAAATGGGGAACCACAGGCAGGGGGGACTCAGGACAGCAGCTCTTTGCTGACTGGAATAACAGTGTTTCAGTATTTCATATCCGGTACTGCCGTCAGGGCACATAACTGCTGTCACAATTCCCAAAAGATCAGAGGCCCAGGCCCAGAAGCCCCTCCTCCCCAAACCCCAGAACTACACACAAGTTGCCCGGGTCAAGGCCCCGAAGCCACCTTGCCCACAGGGCTGCCCTCAGTGGCTCATCGGGTCTCAGGTTCTGGCCACCTCCCACCAAAACCAGCACACTCACCAGGTGTGGCTTCTGGGCAGCCAGGTTTCCTTGCCAACCTTGTCAATGCAAAACTTCTGTGGTCCATTGCTACCTGTTACCCAAAGAAAAACATATTGTATATAACAGGATGGTCCCTTCCTAAGGCAGGACCCTCCGACTCCACCACAGATGGTTCAGCCCCCTTCCCCTGACTTGCTTCCAGGGAAGACACTAGGTTCTGCTCCCGCTTTGAGCTGTCCTCCTCTCCACCCAAGGGTGCGAGCAGGGCAAGTGAAGACATACCAATGAGTTCGGTGAATCCCCCAACAGGCAGGCGGCAGGTCCCAGTGACAAACTGCAGCAGCCGGATTCTCTTCTCGTTGTCCATCTCCTTCACCACCTGGAACCCCGCAAGCCAAGGCAGAGTCAGGGCCCCCATGGCCCAGCACTTTGCCCTGACATGTAACTCTCCAGTCAGCCAGGGCGCCTCTTTAGGGCTGAGAACATGGAGCCCAGGCTGGGTGGGAAGGTGACAGCCAGTACCTGGAAAACCCCAAAGCTGCTCTAAGAGGCTGTGCTCATAGACCATTCCCACCAATCTATGTGACATCTCTTGGTCTCAGGGACACCCCAGGCCAGGTAGTCTCCTTTCCATGCAAGTTCCACTTCTAAAAACACACTAAGGGTCTTCCCTGGTGGCTCAGTGGTTAAGAATCCGCCTGCCAATGCAGGGGACACGGGTGCGAGCCCTGGTCCGGGAGGATGCCACATGCCATGGAGCAGCTAAGCCCGTGTGCCACAACTACTGAGTCCACACACCGTAACTCTGAAGCCCGCGCACCTAGAGCCCGTGCTCCACAACAAGAGAAGCCCGCACACCACAACAAAGAGTAGCCCCCACTCACTGCAACTAGCGAAAAGTCTGCACGCAGCAACAAAGACCCAATGCACCCAAAAAATAATTAATTAATTTAAAAAAATGCTAAGGATGAGACTGACTGCTTAATAGGTATGAGGTTTGTTTCTTTTTTTTTTTTTTTTTGGCTGTACTGCATGGCTTGTGGGATCTTAGTTCCCCAACCAGGGATTGAACCAGAGCCCTCATCTGGGGCCTCGGCAGTGAGAGCTCGGAGTCCTAACCACTGGACTGCCAGGGAATTCCCTGTATGAGGTTTCTTTTTAAGGGAGATGAAATGTGCTGGAATTTGATAGTGGTGATGGTTCCACAACGTTGTCAAAAGCCACTGTAAAAGCCACTGAACTGTATACCTTAAAATGCTTAAATTAACATGGTGAAGTTTTATGGTATGTGAATTTTACCTCCATAGAAAACCTATATACGCTCATTCTTTTTTATGTATGCTATACTTCAAAAGGACAACAACGACAAGACCCACTCATATAAAGGAATCGATTCACTGTATCCAGGACATCAAGCTCTTTCAGTTTCTCTGGAGCAAGCCCAGGCTTTCCCACCCCACCTGGCTGGAAGGAGACCACGCGACCCATGAGAGCTCTCCCTCCTGCCTAAACCACCCCCCGTCCACACACACACACACCAGCATTGGGAGCTGGCCCACCGCTGACACCTCCTGTCAAATGCAGTGGCCACGACCCAGCTGCAACAGCTCCTTTTGTCCCAAGGTTGGGTTTTTCATCTCCTTTTGCAAGTTGGGGGAGGTGAGGAGAGTGTCAAAGACGAGGGAGGTGATAACACAAGCGTCCTCAAGCTTGGGCTCGAATCAGGTCTCGCTTTCTGTGGGGACGGCTCAAACATCCCTGCCCAGACCCTCACCCTGACTGCAGGGACCAGACCCAGTACCCACCTGCCAGAACCACTGGATCTGCTTGCTGTTCTTGGTATAGTGCCGGTAGATAGTGTTCTTCTGCCAGTCGCTCATGTCTATCTCCTGCATGCCGCACAGCATCAGCTGCGGTGGACAGAGAGGGTGTCAGGCACCCGGAGCCAGCCCTTTCCCCATGGTGCGCCGTGCCTCATCCACTCCCTGGCAGATGAAAGCATCCCACACATCTTCAACTATTTCTGCGGGCAGTTTTAATAGTATGGGTAACACGTGGACCCCCTGCAGACAAGGGCCCAGGTGAGGGCAGGTGCGAGACCCAAGTCCATGTTATTCGCCCGCTGCCACCGTCCTGGGAGAGCGCAGGGCTTTACTGGTGAGTCGCTGTGGGTGCGCGGCGAGGCTATCAAAGGTCAGGGCAGCCCCAGGGGCAGGGGTTCAGGGTCCCAACAACCTCAGCCCTCACCTCCAGCTCTTTCTCGTCAAAGTAGCGCAACCACTCCAGGGGGGCCACCTCGTTGAAGCCATCCAGGAAGGCCTTGGTCTGCTCTTCCACGCCTCGGGTGAAACGCCAGTCAGTCAGCAGCCTGAAACCAAGACCGGCCGTCGGAGGAGCCCAAGATGCACTGCCTAGGAGGCCACCGCCAGGGCCTGCCAGGGGGCTGCTATCGGCAGCTGAGAGTTGACCTCGGGCAGGCGGGACTCCCAGGCTGCGGCCGGCCCCAAGAGCACGGCCTTTAAAACCTCAGAGTAACCCGGCAACACTTGAATCTTCGAAATCCCCCCCTTCTGCTCCTCTCACCACTGCTGACTGAACCTCAGACGAGTGGAGGTTAAAAGACGAGACCAAGGGACCTGAAGAAATGGGCACATTCATGCACAACCTCACGTGCGAGAGTGGGTTTAAGCGGGCAGGACGCAGACACCCTGTGAGTTAGGAGGAAGAAGGGGGATGCGCCGAAGCTTTATGCCTCTTCAAAGAAATTCAGCCTCGCGGTCTTGAAGTCTACCACTCGGGAACAAAGGGCACCCGGGAGCTGGCACACAGGGCCTCGGGCTCTGGCTGCCCCGGCTCTGCTCAGCACGTGGCTGGCCATGGCAGCCATCTGAGGTCAAGGCAAAGTGAGAGGTTCTTTCCATCCCTCGTGACCCAGGGGCCACGCGTGGGGGCCTGGCTGAAGAGGGTGCCCCGGGATAAGAGCGGGAGACCCTTTCTCTGCAGCCAGCTGTGTCTCTGCTCCCCTTTATCCAGGCCCCTGGCTCCCCAGTGCTTGAAACTCACATGATGTACTCTTCCTTGTTCTCCTCTGTCACTCGGATGCTCTCACCACCTTCCTTCAGCTCATGGGTTGTCACCTTGCCCAGGATCTCCATGTCCTGGATGAAGTACAGCTCTAAGCCGCACTCTTCCAGATTGTTCTCTCTGGGGGCACGAGAGACCAAGAGGGAAGATGTCTGTCTTAGAAGGGAAGACCCTTCTAAGACCTCCCTCCTGCTGCATCACTCACTTTTAGTGCCCGTGGGACGCGAGGACTCACAGGTGGCCTAGAACCCAGAAAGGCGTCACGGGACATCTCCCTGATGCAAGGAGAGAATTCCAGATCTGCCCTGCAGGGGGACCTAGAAGCTGTGCATCCACCCGCACTATGACCCACCCTGAGACTCCCTCTTCTCCCAGCACAGGGCGATGGAGGGGACCCACTTGATCCAGATGATAGATTTGTAGAATTCGGGGTCGATGGATTCCAGGTCTTTCAGGGTTGGTCTCTTGTTTAGCATCCGCTTGTAGAAAGGGAGGGTGAAGCCTGTATCGATGAACTTTCCATGGTACAGAGCCTGAGGAAGGAAGAGACATGGCAGAGAGATCTGGTTTTCCTAGGATGCCCCATATCAGCTACTGCCCAGCTACTGCAACCTGCCCTCCTGAGCATCCGGCCACCCCAGGGGCCTGAAGGCAAAGTCTGCAGCACTCTTGGTCCCACCTGCAAACCTCGGCGATGAGCAGAGCTGGCCGCTCAGGAACTCACCTCTGGCCCACTGCCTGCCTGCCGGCTCCCTGCTCTAGCAGAGATCTGCCCCCAGGCGTACAGAGACGACTCATTCAGCACAGCTCCAGGTGGTGGCCCTGACTCACTGCTGCTCTGAGCTGGGCAGCGGAGGCAGCCAAAAATAATGCAGACGCGGCTGCTGGCGGGCCAGTGGTGAGTAATAGTCTAGGGTTTTACTGGTCTGTCCTGTCCGCTGCAGGGCCAGGCGGGTCTCTAGACCGGGGAAGAATGTGCCCACTTCCTGAGCCCAGCACCTTGGCCAAGAACTTCCAGACAAAGGGAAGGGACATATTTAGTCATGGGCTCTTGGGTCCTCCTGAGAGGGAAGCGGGGCAGACACTCACTCGGGAAGTCAGGGGAAGAAGTGAAGGAAAGCTAGCAGTGAAACCTCTCAAACTACCAAATGCAGCAGCGGGACCATGGCCCTCACGGGCTCCCGTCTCCATCCTGGTTCTTGATGCTCATGAGACACACAACAGGACACTCAACAATATTCACACTGTGCTCCTATTTCTACATAAATACAAATACCTAACTCCCCCTTCCCTACTTTGCCCTCCTCCTGACAGATGCCTCCTACATCTTGCACCAACCGGTCTACTAGGGTTCTATTCTCAGCTAGTGTAGATTCCAAATCCCCTTCCAGAAGGCCTGAGTCTCAGTCGGACATTCCCAAACGCTGCCACCCAGCTTGTGGCAACACCCAGAGACAGGCAGCAGGTGGGCTGTGCCCGTCATGCCCCCTGGGCTTTCTCTTGACAAATCCTACACAAATCAACACGAAAACCTTCTCAGCACCCTGGGGTGGCCACTGAGAGAGCTCTGAACTATTTCCAGAACTCTCGCTAGCTTTTTGCATCTTTAGTGAGTAGTTCTGTAAAAGGACGAGGGTGGAGCTCAGAGAGGGGGGCGTCAGGCTGCAGCGGCTGCTGGTGGTGTATAGGGTCACCGCCCTCCCTGGAGGGCGAATCTTACCATGGCAATGAATCTGCCAATAAAGCGGAAGTAGGTGAGGTGGTCGGGGTTGATGGAGGAGGCAGGGTTGATCTGTAGGCAGTAATTGTTCTTCCCGGCGTATTCAAATAAACAGTACATGGGGTTGAGCACCTCGTGGGACAGGAGGAAAAACCACTCTCTGTGGGAGAAGAGAGAGAAAAACGGAACTAATGGATCCCTCCCTGCACACCTGTTCTGGAGGTGTGACTCTCCTGTGCTGTCCTGTTTCACCTAGTCTGGAGACATGCGTCCTGGGGAGGCAGCCCCACTGGGATCAGCACCTGGGCTAACCTCTGTGAACAGCTGGTCAGGGTCAGACCTAGTGTGAACCAGAACAACTGCACTTGACGATGATGCTCAGGAAAACCTGCGTGCCTGCATGTTGGCTCCAGGTGCTGCATTCCAGGACTTTCCATCTGTTATCCAGAGCGCCTAATGGCAAAGGAGCTCCTTGCACCCTGAGCCACTATGCACAGTTGTGTAGGCTGTGCACTGCACAACGACACGATGTTACAGTATCATAGATTTGTACATTTATCACAACAATTTTCCTGCAAATAGCAGTCAAGCTGCCTTTTTTCTGATAAAGCCAGTATATCTTGGCCATATTCCAACACAGAAGTCTCTTGACAAAGGGCATCTTTTTCTAAATCTTGCAAAGGTGCTATATGAACAGCAGCCACGCTGCTTCCACCCTACCTGAGTAGGCAGCATAATGTGAATACAAGGTAATACGTTCCTAACTCCTTCTGCGTGAAAACTCTGTAACCAATGCAGTGTCTACATTTCACTCCCCCCAGCTACCACGCAGGTATCTCACTGCCCTTGCACTCTGCCATCCCCTCACCCCAGACCCCATCAACCACACCCTTCCCCACATGTCCACGCATTCATCTGAACCAATGCCCACGCCTTCGCATCTCTTTGCTCCCTAGGTACAAGCCTCAAGCCAGAATTCAGAGTCCTCTGGGGCTTGAGCTAAACCAGCAGGGGGACGTCCCAAGGGGGCCAGTCCCTGGCTGCTGGGCTGTTTGTGGCCAGGCAGACGAGGAGTCCTTCGATGCAGAGGGTGCCCCGGTATCCTGTCCGTGGTTCTACCCTGTGGTAGAACAGCATGACGTAACCTACCATAGGGTAAAACCACTGGCAGGACACAGAGAGACAGACACACACGGGGCGGGAGCCACACCACCAAGCAGAGCCTAGAGAGGAGGTCACCACGGTCACCACGGAAAAAAGAGCAATCGATCCGTGGGTGCCAACACAGAGGGCAACGCCACCAGCACACAGAGGACCAGAAGCAAGTTAACCCAACACCAAGTGAGAAGACGTCCCCACACCATGAGAGGTCAGCAAGCTGAGCAGTCACCGCAGGCCAAGATGCTCCTTCTCTCTGCCGGGGCCCTTGTGCCCCATCGTCCAAGGCAACATTTTGCCAGAGTCTGTTAACTTTTGTAGGTGGGCTGGGGTAAGGGCAAGACAATGCTTTGAGCTCTTTTTAGGGTTATATTAGCTATTTTAATTTATTGACCCTGTGCACATGACACGCAGCTGAGTACTGATCAATGCCCTTTGGATTGTGACACAGCTTATTCATGCCAGGTATACACCAAGACAGCCGACTTAACACGCCCCGGCTGCCTCAAGACGAAGTGAAGCCCAGGGTCGATTCTACTGGACAACCACTTAACACTGATATTTAGCTACTGACACTGGTGTAGCCGGAAATAATGACAGGTTTGTTGGTAAAGAGCCATTGTCCCGAGCCCCTCCCCCAGAAGGCCCCTAGCCTTCCCATGACCCAAAAACTAAAGGATTAATACCTAGCCCAGCAGGGGACCCCCAGACCCAGCTCCAGCGCCCCTTCGGACTGGCCACACCCCTGCCCACTCCTGAAGATGCAGGAGAGATCTGGCAACACTCTGAGCAAGAAGCAGACAGCTTTCTGGGCGTGGGCCCTGTAGCCTGGGGAAGCGGGGTGCAGCGCAGCCTTCCGGGGCTCCCAACTCACCTGGCAATGCCTCCATAGTCCAGGCCCTCCTCGCCGCGCATGATGATGTAGAGCCGGCGGCGCAGGTCGTAGGGCTTCATGTTCATGATCTGGGGAGACAGAAGATCGTGGCCAGCCTGCCACTCTCCCTTCCATGGCAGGCTGGGGGGTGGGGGACAGGGGACTCCCAGGCCTGCTCTTCGGCAGATACCGGTCACCAAGGCCCACGCCTTGAGAACTCTACCATGTGGGCTTAACAGGCTACATGATAGAAGACAGGGTAGCAGGAGGGGACCTCCTGCCTGCCCCTGGTCTTAGACACGGTGGTTATTCTCTAACCTGTTGGAAAGAATCCTCAAAAAGTGTCTGCCTGGAAACGCTGATCTTCACATGGCTGGGGAGAGCATTTGACTGATAAGAAAAGGAAAAAACAAACCTCAAATTGGGGTCTTAGTGGTAACTATTCAGTCTGGTCACCTGTCTGTCTGAACAGGCTTCCCCATCCCCCTGGGCTTGGGGAGATAACTTGGCTGGCTTCCTAGAGATAACGTCACAAAACTGCTCGAGGTGAGACAAGTGACCTGCTCCCACCTAAGACACAGGCATTCCAACGCCTGCTGCTGGGCTAGAAAACTGTGCTGAAATAACTCTACAACCCCAATCTCCAGGGGAGGTCCCAGTACCAGAACTCACATGGCAGAGGAAACGGAACTGGTGATACTTCCACCGAAAACTTCGGTCATAGGCACCAGGGGAACCTTGCTTCGTCCTGGGAAGAGCAAAGATGTTCTGGAATCCATGTGATTTCTCAAAAATTAGCAACGCATCTTGTTAGTCCTAAGGAAAGCTGATGCTATGTTAAAGACGAGTAAAGTAAGGTGTAAAAGAAAGAAAGTGACTGCCATTAAGACCTTCTGAAGATTTGAAGATTAAAAAGAAAAACTAGAAATAAAGCCAGAGGGACTTCCCTCGTGGCGCAGTGGTTAAGAATCCGCCTGCCAAGGCAGGGGACACGGGTTCGAGCTCTCTCCAGGAAGATCCCACGTGCCACAGAACAACTAAGCCCGTGCGCCACAACTACAGAGCCTGCGCTCCAGAGCCTGCAAGCCACAACTACTGAGCCCACGTGCCACAACTACTGAAGCCTGTGCACCTAGAGCCCATGCTCCCCAACAGAGTAGCCCCCGCTCGCCGCAACTAGAGAAAGCCCGCGTGCAGCAATGAAGACCCAACGCAGCCATAAATAAATAAATAAATAAATTTATTTTTAAAAAAAGAAAGCCAGACCTCTTGCTTTTAGAGAAAGACCACCAGTGTTATTCTGAGTAAATAGAGTAGCCCCTTCTCTCCACATCCCCACTAGTGTGACATCAAAACTGGCCACTAGAGGGCAGTAAGAGCAGCTATACCAGGCCTGTGCTAAGAGTGATGTCACCTGTGCAAAGTCCTTACCCAGACTCAAACCCTGGGCGAGGATCCTTAAAGGTGGTGGTGCGGGTATTGTGGTCCACGAAGTAACGCACCCCCTCGCTGGTGTACTTCATCTCCCACCCTGGGGGCAGAGCTGGTTCCTGGATCATCCTGGAAACATGGGAAGAGAGTGGTTAAGGGCTGGCCTCACCTTCTGGGCCTCCATGCTAAGGAGGCTGGGGTCCCTGAAGTGCTGCTTTCTCTCTGTTTTTACCCAGGCCCTGCACAGCCCTTGAGGGTGGGCCTTGAGGAAATGTGCTTGGCAATACCCAAGTCCTGAGGATGGTTCTGCAGCAGAGAGAGGTCATCTACTGTCCTACTGTGGCAAAGAACCAGCCCTGGGTGGATGGCCATGGCCTGAGCAGGCACCAGCAATCATAAGGCACCCAGTACTCCATCCCAGACCAGCTTCTGGGGGGTGGGGAGTTGACAGTGTTGGGGCAGGGCTCTCAACCCTTCTGAAATCACATGATCGGCATCCTGCACAATTGCACAGAGACCAGCAGCACCTGCCAGCCAGGCCACTCTGTATCCATGAGGAAGGCCAACTTAAGGCGCCACTTTCAAGCTCTCACTGGGCCAACGTCATATCATGAGGGTCTCAGGGCACCTGTGTGTGGCCAAAGTTCCCAGAACATCGTCCGTGGAGGACAAATGCAGTCCAAGGCCACCGGGCCAGTACTGGAGGTGCACAGGGCCCAGCCCAGACCCCTCTCGGCCTGAGTCCTTACCCCTGGGTCCGAGGGTCCTCCCACTGGGTAGTGCGTGTGTTATGGTTCACGTAATACACCCGTCCGTTGTCCTGTCTCTTCTCTGTCAGGGGAGAAGAAGGAAAAGCGGACTCTCAGATTGAGACGTCTTGAGCCCATGTCCTCTCCCCTCTGGCTCCCACCTCCTGGGTGCTGGGTCTGAATTTCTACCCCTGTTCCTAACCTGTTAGAGAAGTTTAACCAGCGTGAGCCTGGTTCACTCACATCTGTCACTGGCAAAGAGGACAAAGAGAATCTTTCCCTATTGGGGAGTAGGGGAGGGATATACACATTTTCAACTCCAGATCAAACACCATCTTCGGTTGGTTGATTTGCTGGAGGCAAGGGGGCGGTGTGGCAACACGGAGGGGAGAACATGGAAAGGGGGCAGCCCAGCTGAAACCAGAGGCATAATTGCATCCAGCTGTGTGCAAAGTGGAGGCACAGTCCAGCCTCCCCAGGATCCTGGCCCCCACCCCCGTCCATCACGGCTGCTCTCTGGTTCTGCAGCCCCTCCATCCACTGGATGCAGCCGACCCAGGTGCCCCTGTCCCACAGGCAGGGTCACTGTGGGGTGGCTGCATTTTCCTTCATCCCTCTCTGATCAGCGCTCTGCACCACAGGGCCTATGTACCCCCCTGCTTAAAGGCAAAGTTTTGTTCTCAAACTCCTACATCGCAGCAAAACCTCTATGTTGCACACATGCCAAGAGACCCCTGGGGTTGTGGGCACTTACAGTGCCATCCTGGTCTTACACCTAAGTGTGTGCTTTGAGATGGGGCCGTGTTTGGGGAGCTCAGACATACTTTCTATTCTCTGGACAGCACTGATCCTGCTGCCCTTTTACTGGTGTACTAACAATGGCGCTGAGTTGTTTGAGGGAGAAACTCTGGGCTCCGGGGCAAACTCAACTCCAGCTGGTGATTCTGGTCTTTAAGAGGGATTGAAAGGGGCGCCCATCAGCTCCAGGTGGATGGCAGGCAAGACTGGAGCAAGACTCCGAAACCAAGAGCGTCACCTTTCCCAGCTCAAAGTTCCTGGGCTTTCAAACCTGTTTCTGTCCTGAAAACAAACAATGCTCATGGCCCTCCCTCTTTTACGATGACAGGGAGAAATTAAAGAAATAAAAATCATCAGTTCCAGAAGCTACAGGGAAACCAAAAGCTGAAATAGATGCAGAACTAGGGAGCCCAGCTCCCTCCCCTTGAGTAGCAGGCTGCAATGTTCACAGTATCAACCCATGGTCCTGGTCTCTGTCTGACTTACCTGGTATCCACTACTTGATGGAAATTTCAAAAACAAGAGACTTGAAAGAAAGAAAAGAAGGTGACTGGGATTGCTACAGAGCTACCATCACCTCAGAACAGCCTGTGGGACCGTCCCACAGAAGACCGGCTTCCCGACAGGGTTCTGAGGGGAAGAAGGAGCTGCTCCCAGCCCGGAAGCTTCTGCTTTGAACTAGATCCTCCCGCGTGTCCTCTCCCAAGGGCCAAAGCCGAGGTGGGTGGATCTGTCCAGCCGGGAAGTGCCCTTGTTGCTGCGTGGAGGCCTTCCATGGCCCACTGGAACCACCTTGCTGCATGCAAGGTCGTAGTCTGGGAGCTGGGAAAGTCCTTAGGTGACATCTAGCTTGACCCCATTTAGGAAGAAATGGACTCGGGAGCATTCAGTCACATGCCCAGGGTCAGAGCAGCTGAGAAGATGTGGATCTTAAACCTCAGGTGCTCTGACCCCTGGGTCGGTGCTCAGGGAAAATGTGGGATCTCTCCTACAGGAGCAGAAAGGGACCCAGGACTGAGCACAGGAGACTTGGCAGCAGGGTTGCACTAAATGCAACTCTCCTTTGGTTTTGCTATACTTTCGGTTCCATCTTAACTCCCCCGGGGGAGATGACCCTGCCACAGCCCTGGGGAAGCTAACGCAAAGCCCAAAGGATTTGATCAGGAAGGTTCCCTGGCCCTCGGCCAGATGTTCTTCTCCTCTCAGTTTCGTATCATTACGGTCTGGTGTGTTCTCCTGATCATTTGTAAACAGCACTGCCTCCGACCATGGCTCCTATTCCCATCTCAAATATTTCACACCTGGCTTCTAGGAGCTGTTTTTGAGACCCTATAAGCTGCTCTTACTTGGTGACCACCATTTAGCAGAACTGGTACAGAAATAAACCACTGACTCTACAGATCCAGGAACAATTCTGGGTTCCCTGCTCTAGTTCACAGGGTCTGCCAGATAGCCTTACAGATTCTTATTTCATCGGATGAGTCTTCCCTGCCCAGCCAGGGATCCTATGTTTGACCCTCTCACATTTGACTTGCTGTCAATCTCTGAGACAACAGTGAACAGTGACCTTTCATCAGTTCAGGGAGCCGGGTGGATCAGCTGTGTGCCTAAGGCATTACCCCGCTGAAAAGTCAAGAACTGTGTGGAGGCCCCGCTATCTGAGTTTTTCCTCTAGGAGGGCTTGGAGGCCTTTCCAAGTGCCCTGGCATGCAGTGGTAATTGACTAACTGATACCCTGCAGGGCCATAGGGGTTGATGCAACCCTGTAAATTACTACCAGGGAGTAGTTGTGTCTGTATGGAGAGATGTAGAGGATCCAGTTCAAAAGCTGCATTTTTCCAGGTGATGCTTTTCCTATCATTGTCAGTTTCTTCGTCTTTGTTGGGGAGCACACCCCGGCCTTTTTTAATACTATTTGTGAACACCATCAAACCAGCATTCGCTGTCTTCTGCTGGCCTAACAAACAAACTAAACCTGACCCACAACAATTCCTGCAAAAACGGCCCTCTTCAGCTCCCAGGGACTCCTGTCGTACATGCTGAACAAAACCCCGACCCAGCTCGGAGCTGCAGAATGCACTGGGTCCTGCCATCTCTCATGACCCCTGTGTGCATGGCCACTCCTTCCCAGAATAGCCATAAGGCACACCGTCTCACCAAGTCATGGCTGTGCATCCCTCTAACTCATTATTGGCAAATCACACCAAGGACTTGGAGTTCTCCAGTGACAAGGAGAATCCAGGACGACATCATTAACTAGCAACAGTACACTTCCATAACATCACCAGCCCTCACTCAACTCTCTTATCTGTTCCCCTCTGGCCCCTTTCACAGCCGTTATCATAAATAAAAAGGCGGCTGAGGTCAAAATCAGGCTGAAGTCCTCCAACATCTCAGCTGCAAAGAAAGGTCTGGTAAGGTGTCTAAGCAGACAGCCACGGACCTGCAACAAATGCATCTGGGAATCAGCCAGTGTCAAAATGCCTTCATCAAATAGGATGGATTCTTGAGGAGACACCTTGAAAGTCAGCACCACAACCCAACAGTCCCAAGGCTGCTGGGGGATTTCTCTCATAGGGTCACCCCCCTGCAGCTGTGGCAGGTGAGTGCTATAGGGGTGCAGGGGAACTCAGTTACTTTCCCAACCTTCCAGCTCCATCACCTGCAACTGCTCCAGCTGGGTATCCCCAGAGGGTGTGCTGGAGAGAATAGAAACGGGGAACCGAGGCAGGGAAGTGAGAAGATGTGCAGGGAAAGAGGACAGAGCACAACAAAGCATCAGCACAGAAGGAGAATTCAGTACTTACCCCAGCCAGGAGGGAGGGGGCCCAGTGGGTCATGGTCAGTGGAAGCACTCGAAGACTAAACACAAGAAACACAGCAGAACACAGAAGTTTTAAAAAAAAAAAAAGGCCACTGCTTAAAAATAAATCAATCGATAAAAATAAAAATGCCAAGGACTGGTTTCCACATTTTAGCACTTAGCAGAGTATACGGTGGGGACTTAGGTGGCATCTGCTCCTCTCGAAAGTCTTCAAAGAAGAAGAAAAACCAAAAAAGAACCCTGCGCGCTGAGGGCCCAGACGGGTTGTGGAGAGGATGGAGCGAGGGGGAGGGAGAGGTGTGCAGAGGAAGGTGGGCCAGGACGCCCCCAGGCCAGGCCGGGAGCCCGGAGCGGGGCTGCCCGGCAAAGCGCGGCCGGCCGGTGCGTCAGCCGCTCGGCTACTGCTCAAGGCGGCCAAGGCGGCTGAAATCACCACCACCTCCAACTTTCTCCAAGAACCACACACGGGAGGGGAAAAAATATCGCAGGCCTTTCCAATGAAATCATTCCCACAAACCCTGCCCACGCCCAGAGCTTCCTGGCTGGGGGCTGGGCCCTCCTCCCTCCTGGGCGCGGGGAGAGGGAGCAGCGGTGTGCGGCAGACTGAGGGCCATTCAGGCCCCGGGCCCCTCACCTCCCCCAGGAATGTTTTGCTTCCCTTCACAAAGCACCTTTCTTCTCCTCCGGCCTGAACCTGAAGTTGTTCAGTGTTCTGTGTGCGTCTGTCTGGGGAGGTGGGGCTGGGGGCGAGATGATGAGAGAGAGAGACAGAGAGAGAGAGAGACAAAGACAGAGACAGAGACAGAGACAGACAGAGACAGAGGCAGAGAGAGACAGAGACAGAGAGACAGAGAGAGACAGAGACAGAGAGAGACAGACAGAGACAGAGAGAGACAGAGACAGAGAGACAGAGGCAGAGAGAGACAGAGACAGAGAGACAGAGAGACAGAGACAGAGAGGGAGAGAGAGAAGGGGAGACAGGAGAAAGAAGGGGGAGCTGACTCCGGGCCTTCAGGGTCACTGTTTACATTAGAACCTCCACCCCCAGCGTCACTCTGCTGCGGGGTCCCTGGGGCAGGGCTGCAGTGGCCCAAGAGTTCTCATAGCCTGCGGGGAACGGGGGTGCTGTCAAAGACTCTTCACACTGAAATAAGACAAGTATTGTTCCCCGCTGGCTTGCTTTTTCTCTCTCCTTTTTTTTCCTTTTTTCCTTTTTTTTTTTTTTTTGGTGCCAAAGCATTTTTATTTCACTTACTAAAATTTAATTGTTACATGAGGGGGATCAAGTTCTCAATGCAGACTTCGGGCTGCCTGGCGGGCCCCGTCTGGGGGCGGTGGAGCCACACACACGGGCAGGAGGATGAATGGAGCTCAGTCTCGGCTTGAGAAAACATTGGTAGAACTCAACTGCCAACGAACCCCCTTCCACGGCCCTCCCTCCACCCCCTGCTGAAAGGACAGAGAAACTTTCTTTCTGAGGTGGCAGCTACAAGTGACTCTTCCAAAGCAAGTTCCAACAAAGACATTTCAGTCTTGAAACCATAGGTTCCTTGATGGACGGAGCCCCCTTCCAGCAGAGGGCCTCCTAACCAGGCAGTGCAAAACTGCTCGAAGGTGCGGGAAGCCGGGCTGTCCTGGATTTAGGGCATGTTGCCCTCAGCCTCGAGGGTGTGCTTACGACCCCCACCACTGTTCCGATTTGTCTGAGGGCTGCTGAAAGAAAACTTCCCGAATTCACGGTGGTTATTATGGTATGTGTGTGGAGGAGAGGCGAGGTGAGGGGAGTTGGCATGTCATAAAACCCAAGCTCCTCCACCTTTTTCGTAGTTAATACATAACAAGAACAGTGGGTACAAAAAACACGCGGCAACAGAAGGGAAGGAACTACCTTGTGAAACATGCACGCGCTTCAGACAATGAAGCCAAGTAGGAGGCGGCGGGTGACGTTGAGCTGGACCAGTGTCCTCGCAAAAGGGAAGGGCTACAGAAAAGTCATTCTAAGAAATTAAAAGCAGCAGCATTTGGTGCAATTGTTTTGGCTGATTCAGGCCTTTTTTCTCCCCCACCAGAGTAAGTGGATGATCTGCAAAGCATTCAGCAGCTCTGCTGGGAAATTAGCTCCCAACTGGTACCAACAGGGCTTCAGCGGGCTTACAGTCGTCTCTTGCCTGACTCTACAAATCAACACACCAAAAGGTCTTTTTTCTGACAGGCTTCGCGACCTGCACTGAACTAGAAACAAAAAATGTTTAACGGCCCCTTTCTTAATCTTTGCCTTTTTTTTTTTTAATGTCAGAGATTAAATGTTCACACAGTGTTGGCTCTCTTTCATGAAGGTGGTTTTTTGAAAAATGTCTTTGGTATCCTCTCATTCTCATCCCTAGAGGCGGAGAGAAGAGGAGGCGGACAGGAAGGGTGAGAGACCAGAGACTGAAAAACACGAGCGACACGTGAAATGGGTCAGTGGAAGCTGACGCTCATAATCATTTTACCTCTTACAGTTAAAGCAAAGCACTTGAGGATATTTCTTCCCTAATGTATATAGTACAACTTGAAAAATGTTTAAAGGAAGTGAACAGAAGCCAAGAAGACACAAAAAATTCAAAGCTATATATCCTGGCCAGAAAACCAAAACCCAAAAACCCCACATCTCCAGTGAGCCAACCAACTGCCCCTTCTCTCCTGCCACACCTTCCCCTGAAATGAGAGATCCCAAGTGTTACCTGGAGCATGGCTGGAAAAGCACAGAGAAAGGGGTATGGCGGGGGAGGGGACTGCGGTCAGAGAAGAGATCCTGGGATGTGCAGGTGACTCTAAGAGACAAGACAGTTTCCTTTATTATTAAGAAGAGAAAGGAATGCTGTTGAATAATTTTCCTGGTAACCATCCCTGGGCTGGAAGAACTGGGGTGCAGGCCATGAGCCAGAGGGCTCACGTGAGTTCAAGTCCCTTAGGGACTAAAAGCATTTAGTTCCAGTAATATTTTAAGATACAAACTCAGAAATAAAGAATGTCTAGCAAACACAGCCGAGGGCAAGACAAGCTCTGGGAAGGGCAAAGAGGTTACAGTGTGGAAAGCAGGCTCCTTTTTTGTTGTTGTTGTTTTTAAGGATGCACCCACTGGGCACAGGACAAAACCCAGGTGCTTGAGAATTTGATCCAAGGGGCTCTTTGCAGAGCAAGAAACAAGTTGTCTGTTTCTGGATAAAGCACTTGGGCGTCCATACGTTAGGAGCCGCAGGATGATTTGCTTCAGTCTTGCCAACACTGGCTACACCTTTGATTATCAGGGGAGGATCAGGCAGGAGTGGCGGAGGAGTCGCCACAGAAACAGTAGTAGGCTGCAAGCAGAGTCCCGTCGCAATTACAAGATGCACACGACTGGGCTGGGCATGCTCGGTGGACCGCAGCAGGACCACAAAACAGAGGGCAAATCGAAACTGCAGCGGCCAAGTGCAAGTATGTGCACGATGATCACGAGTAACAACGGCACACTGGGGCGTCAGGAGAGGGAAACTTGTCAGAGATAAGGGGATGATAACAGTGAGGCCCCCCCCCCGAAAAAGGTATGCACTGAGGCAGGAAGGAATGCAGGAGACTGCCATCTGGGATTCCCTTGATTTCCCATATTGAACTGTATTTCGTGTTCTCTGCAGGCAGCAAAGAAGAACAAGGGCCTGGTTTCAGCCCAGCAGCAGCAGCAGGAGGGGGAGGGGAAGCCAATGGTATGGTATCAGCTCTTAAGTCTTCCGAGTCAAACCCTGGGCCAAGGCCAAACCCCAAAATAACTCTATGAAAGCGACTCTTCTTACTTGTAACCAGGACATGGCACCATAGCAAACAAGAGGGGTAAACCAAACCCAGAGGGGAGGGGAATCAACAGAGAGACATTGAAAGCTGACCCAAAAAAGATTCCTACCACGTTTTTCAATATAGGTCTTGTTTCAGGAACAAAAGGGAACCAGCACCTCCATCCAGAAACCTCCTGGATCCCCAGCCAAGCTGAGAAAACCATGTTAGAGGACTCAGAGAGAACATTTTCTTTTAAGCGCTGAATCTTTACTTTTAGGGAACACTCCAAGTCAAAGTTCTACCTCTACAGGCCTGGAATGATGTTGCTAAAATGAGAGAGGCAGGAGAGAGGAATGAAGGCTCCAAAAGACTGAGCAGACATGAGCTCCAGAATCTTCCCTTTCACACACCAAACATCTGGGTCAACTGACAGAACCTACACAGTGCATGGGAGGGTAGGGAAAAAAAAAGAGTCCTTCAATGGAGTTTTCTTTTTTAATTTAAGAAGTCGGGTAAGCAGGGAAACAAAACCATGTGAGGCTCCTAAAACGCGTCCTTGTCTCTAAGTCAAAGGACAAAGATGCCCAGACCTTTCCAGTTTTGCAGCCAAGAAAATGGCAGGGAAAGTCTTTGGGGCCCAGCTCAAACGGAATAATTTCTGAAATGCAGAGAAGGACCAGATTCCATCCAATTTTGAAACATGCCAGAACTGGATGCCCGGCATGTATGAAGGGGGCTGTGGAGTGGGAGGTCAGATGCCCAGCAGTGCTGCACCAGGTAGACCACTGGGCACGGGTTGTAGCCAGGCATCATAGCTGACCTTGGAGGCAACTCAATGTGACAAACACCAGACTTTATGCTTATCCATACTAAGGAAACACTATATGACGAGCAATCAGCCCCCACAGACAGAAGAAGGAACAAGCCAGCCAAGGCCAATGCCACCATGCCTTCTGGTTGATGGGGTAGCTCCTGCTTTGGGTGAGCAGAGAAAGAGCTGGAAATGATGGCAAAGCTGATGATGAATGTTATTAACTGGAATTACAGGTTTTCTGAGCATTTAGAAATGGGTTGTGGGGTTAAAGTTCATTTCAAATAGAAACAATGTGAGTTAAACGTGGTGATGTCCTAGACCAGCTCAAAAAGTTTCCAACTTCCGATATACCACACCCTGTGCAGGTTCCACTGCAGGGGGAACAAAGCTTCAAGTTCAAGGGCCTCTGAGAAAATGTAATCAGAGTTCCCACTTGGGAATACCACTTCTCTCTGCCAAAGAAGCTGTGTGGCTGGGCTCCCCACCAAGCACCAGGCTGCTGGTAGGGGCTCTAATGAGACAGAGACCCAGGAAGGAAGGTTCCTAAAGGGACCCAGTATGGGAGACCATTAGACAGTTAATTTGGGACCACAACACTCTGACTTCAGGACTAGAAGGTTTAAATGTTATTCTGTAGGTAATGACCACAGAAGGTTTTGAGCCAGTGATTAACAATGTAGAGCAAAGCCCCATTCCTTAAATCTTCCACAGTGATTTTTTTTTAAAGTGACAAAACAGGGAATTCCCTGGTGGTCCTGTGGTTAGGACTCCGAGCTTCCACTGCAGGGGACCCAGGTTTGATCCCTGGTTCGGAAACTAAGATCCCACAGCTGCGTGGCACGGCCAAAAAGTTAAAAAGAAAAAAAAAAGTGACAAAATGACAGTGATATTTGAAGACTGCTCTGCTAGAAACAGGCAGTACAGATTGGAGGAGAGAGAATGACAGCAAAGAGACAATTCCAAGGCTGCCTTAATCATTCAGGTGGGAAGGACAGAGGAAAATCAGGAATCAGATAGAAGGAGGCTGATTTAGACCGGGGGTCAATACACTTTTTCTGTAAAGGGCCACAACATTTTAGGCTTTATGGGCCACCTAGTCTTTGTTGTGGCTACTCAACTCTGCCATTGTAGCATGAAAGCAGCCACAGTCAATACCCACACTATGGGGTGTGCTTGTGTTCCGATAAAACTTTATTTACAAAACTAGCTGGGGGCCCGTTTGGCCCAAAGGCCATAGTTTGCCCACCCCAAATCCAGATGAACTTTAAGGTCCCTCCATCCTTCAGAACCTGTCAGATAATAAACATCTAAAGAAAACCAGTAGCAGCAATAGAAAGGGAAGGATTTGGGTGACTGCTTTGATTTGAAAAGGCAAGGTATGGGAGAGGTCACAGCAATCTTCAGGTCTCAAGTCTGGGTAAATGGACTTGGATGGAGGGACCAGAAGAGAAATCCAGTCCTGGAAGAAAGATGGGGGAATTCAATTTCAGATACACATACTGAGTCCATAAACACAGAAGGTGGACATTGAGTCACTAAGTTAGAAACACTGGAGTTTGAGGAATTTCACTGTGATGAGTAAAATCTCCAGTGTCAGAGCACTGACATTTCTAGCCACCATCTTCCCTGCTCACCAAACAGGTCGACGGAGAATGTGCGTGGCCGCTGGGAGGCTCCCCTCCCTCGTGGCTGGCCCCCGGCCGCTCACCTGGTAGAGGAATCTTTGGCTGAAGTGCTGCATGGCGCCCTGGAGCTGGTTGCGCTGGGACTGCCACTGCTCATAGCTCCGCACGTACTCGGCCGTGGGGCGCTGCCAGGTGGTGGTCCGAGTGTTGTGGTCCACGTAGTAGAACCTGCCTCGGGGGTCTGTGCGTTTCTCCCAGCTGCAAACATCAAGCTCAGAATGAATATAGTGACCGCCTCACCCCTCCGCTCAAATGCTAGAGAAATCTCAGGATGGCTGGCAAGGAGGAGGGTGAGGAAGGGTCTGGTGTGGGGTCTGGCACAGGAGTTTGGCTCCTCCGGGAAGGCACAGCCAGGTGGGCTCCAGTCACGGAGGCTTCTAGGGCTTAGATGCTCCTAGCAGACATCTGTGGTTGCCCCCACCAGCAACTCATCCCTCTTTACCAACAGCTCCTGATTTCCATGTCAGAGATCCAAGTGGCTCTGGGGCACCTGACTGTACTCCCAACCCTGGAGTTGAAGTGTTGACTGGACCAGAAGTGGGCAAGTGACCTATGCTGAGCCCATCAGGATGAATCTCACGGCTTTTGCTAGTTATGGTGGGAAGACTATAGTCTCTCTTCTTTGCTGGGTATGACTGAGAAAGTATGCAGTCCTGGGACTGGCTGCCATCTTGGACCCAAACACAATATGAAGTTGACCCAGTAGATGGCAGAGCAGAAAAATGGGGAAAAAAAGCCAGTCTCAGGGATACTGTTGAGCCACTGGATCATGGTTCACTTGAAACCAGGATCTACATCTAGAATTTTTAGTTACATGAGGCAGTGAATTCTCTTCATTATTCAAGCCAATTTGGATCCCAATTTTTGTTCCTTGAAACTGAAATTATCCTGATATAAGGTGCCAGTGAAAATACGTTGCATGACCACGAGAAGAAGAGTTGGTGCAAATGACAGCAGGACTCTCCACATTATCTTTTGTTGAGGAAGCAATCTTTCCAAAGTTGGCCCTAAAATATCCATGGGCAAGGCAGGGCTAGAGCAGAGAGTAAAAATCCTCAGCTGTGCTTGGTAGGTGTAACTTGATTTCCACATACACATGGAAGAAGTGATCAGAAGAAAGTAAGAAAGGGAACTCCGCAGGGTGATAGAAATATTTTACATTTTGATGGAGTGTGAGTTACATAAGTGTATGCATTTGTCAAAGCTCAGTGAACTGTATAACTAAGATCTGTTTATCTCACTGTGTGTAAATTATATTTCAATTTTCAAAAATGAATCTGAATCTAATTAAGCCTCCATATCTAACGACCAGTTTACCAGGAAAGATAAGGAATAAAGGAACATGTAACACAACACCAGGAGTCACAATCAGCCATATCCAGAATGTGAGAAATTCTACAAGACAGATGCCCAGGATCTTCAACAAATAAAGAGCCAGAAAAAAACAAGAAAGGGTGGGGGAACTTATAGAATAAGAGAGACTTATGAGATCAGCCAAAAGCAATGTGTTGATCTTGAGTTTGGATCTGATTCAAACAAATCAAGCGTGAAAACATTTTTAAGACAACTGGGGAAAACGCAACACAGACTGCGCATGACATAAGGAAATATTGTTAATTGTGTTGGGTGGGATAATGGCATTTTGGTTATGTTTAAAACAAAACACTCATCTGTTAGAGGTGTATGTGATGTATTTATGGATCCTAGGATATGATGACTAGGATTTGCTTTACAATTCATTGGTCCCCTCCCCTGAAAAGTGGGAAGATCAGATAAAACAAAATATTAACTGTTAGAACCAGGCAATGGTTACAAGGGATTCATTGCTATTCTCTCAAATTTGCTGTATACCTGAATTTTCCATTATAAATTTGAAAGGGGAAGGGGGAGAAAAGGAGTTTTAAAAAAATAAGAGAGAGAGACCACTGAAGAAAACGAGGTTAACCCAATGCAAAAGGAACCCAAAATGGATTACACTGTACGATTCCAAAGTGTTGGAGGGTCTTTGTTCCCTAACTACCTTGTCATACCATCTCTGAATTCTGATCTTATCCACATGACTATGGCGCTTTGGTCTGATACTTTCCTCAGCTTTCAGGGTTAGCCTCCTAGCTGACTTTTGTTGCCACCTCTTCAACAATTCTTTCAAACTCCAAGCCTCCCTAAAAATGGCTTCTCCTCAAGTAGTTCCCAGTCCCTGTTCACAGACTGCATCT
Organism: Aethalodelphis obliquidens; assembly: GCF_003676395.1. Classification (NCBI taxonomy): domain Eukaryota; kingdom Metazoa; phylum Chordata; class Mammalia; order Artiodactyla; family Delphinidae; genus Aethalodelphis; species Aethalodelphis obliquidens. The sequence goes on from NW_020837964.1 coordinate 16,897,215, forward strand.
GAATTCCGCTTGCTGGACTGCCTTGCCGTCCTGACCTGCTGCCACTTTGGATTCCACTAAACGCCATCCCTCTCGCCCCAAACCTGAGCCTTTCCCCGTCCTCCCTGCATCAGTCCTCCTCCCAGGGATAAAACAACACCATCATTCCCGACTCTTCCTTTCCTACAGATGTCAGTAAGCCACTCAGCCCGAGGGCTTCTGTTTATTTCGTCTCCCTGCCCTGGACTTTCCATTTCTACGTCCCACTGTCTCTGAACTAATCTCCTTATCCAATCCAGCCAATAAACCGCCACCAGGGTAACCCCAGCAGACCGACTCCTTATGTCAGGCTCGAGTCAAAACCTTGAATCAGTATGCAAGGCTCACAATAATCTGGAACCTTCCCACCTTTCTCATAAATTCTCCCAACCAGTGATTTTTATTTATTTTTATTTGTTAGCAAAGGAATCATGTATCTATGGTTTGAAACACAAACAGTACTACAGGAGATACAACGAAAAGCAGTGTCTCCCGCCCTCCTTCTCCCCACTGCTGACTTCTGCTCCCCAGAGGCAACAACTACTTTCAGCTCTTGACTGCTTCTTCTATTGACAGTCGTACTTCTAAATAAATGCTTACTCCATAATTTCTTGAGTTCTGCCAAATTAGATATGACTTATGGACTTTCCACTAGCAAAGCTGAGGATTTAGTTCTTGTACTCCACCCCCCAACACACACAAGGCTCTCTCCTCCCCCATCCTCCCAATTTAGAAAACCAACATTAACTCAATATTCAGAGTTTGGATTATGACTTTGTAGAATACTATACATACATTTGCTTACTTGTACACCTTTTTTCTGTTTCTCTAGAGTTAAGAACTGCGTGTTTTATTCTGCTTGGTTTTCAAGGACCTATCACAAATTCACCCCCAGATTCTGACAGGGCTGGTGGCCTCCCAGGATCACTTAACTCTGGGCCTCATTTCTCCAGGCACCCTTTGTCCAGCGTGGACAGCTGTCCTCCAGGCCTGCCTGCCCTACATTCCTGCCCTGAGTCATCTTCCCTCACCCTCCTCTTGGCCCCTGAACAGAGTCTCCTGTGTCCTGCATCTCAGGACTTCTTTCTCTGTTTCCTCTTGTCTGGTAGAAGAAATTGTCTAGGAGTTTCTGAGAAAGGATGCATCAAAGTTAATTTTTTGAAACCCTGAATGTCCGAAGATACCTTTATATCAACCCTCACACCTGAGTGTTAAAATGTCTAAAAGTTGATTTCTGGATTCACTCAGCTGTTTCACTAGAAGATCCCCAAATATCACAATCTATAGTTTTCTTCCCTTAGACTGGTCACTTTCCCCAGCAAAAAAAACCTTCCTGTCTTTACCCTGGAGACAGCATCCTCACTTAATCCTTTTTTCCTGAGTTCATCTCTGCCTTCGGCTATGGCTGTGTTCTCCACACTGGTTCTACTCTCCCAGGAACTTCTTACGTTAGCAGTACTCACGTGCGTGTATGTGAACATGTGTGTGTGTGCATGTCTGTGTGTGCACACATACACATGGCAGAGGGTTGGGAGCGATGGCTGACAACTAGAAATCTAGCTGCTCCCTGCACAAATTTTAAACTTCCAAGTTTTTTGTCTCATTACACATACACATACACATACACATACACATTCACACACACACCCCATATGTTTCTGATCGCTGAGGCTTTCCAGGGCTCCATGGTGCAAATTGGCTGCCTTCCGGGTGGAAACCCCACACCGGAAGCTTGGGTTTCAGCTTTCGCAACTCTGCCATTTATCCATCAGCAACTAAACTCTGATTACAATCTCCCATATGCTTTTTCTCCTCTCCCATTCCTTTATCATTATACTTTTTTATAACTTTTATTGCTATTTTAGTGGGTTTTCAGGAAGGAATGGAAATAAACACACGTTCGATCCATATGTTTAACTAGAAGTCCTCTGCACTGGTGAATTTCAAACTTCTAAGCAGCATAATCACACCCTTGGTTGCAGGTAAAATCTTACGCAGAATCACAATCTACAAAAACAGAGCAGTGGTTGGAGGCCAGGTCAGCCCTTTCATGTTGTTTGGTTCCAGGGGGCATCTGCACCAAACCCAGGGGCCTTGCTGTACACACTTGGAGCATCTTTGTTTCACACAAACAAACCCTCCACTCCAGCAAAACTGCTCCATGCATCATTCCCTAAACACAGCTTCTACATTCACACTGTTCTCCCAACCTGGATCACCTTCCTCTTCTCACTGAAGTCCACCCCCCAGCCTTTCCTAAAGACCAAGTCTAAGGCCCCTGTGAGGCCTCCCCAATACCATGCTCTATGGTGATCACTCTCCCTGCTCACCTCAAGTTTGAGAACCACCTAAGAATGACTAAACAGCAAATTACTGCATTCATCCTTAACTACCAGATCCAATACTTTTTTCTCCTGGATAAAACGACTGGTCTTCATACAAGTGTCCCATGGGTGGGACAGAGGGGATGGCCATGATAAACTGAATCCTTTGGTTCAATCTCGCTCCTGGATGTCTAGGTCTGCTGATATAATGGCTCCATCTATAGTTTCAAGGTTGCTCTCACCATGGTAATACTTCCCCAGGGTGGAACTTCTCCCATTAATTAGCAATGAAAGCTTGAGCGTTCTGTTCTCTCTGGGTTCCCTATTACATAGCAAAACTAAGTGCCAGGGGCTTTAAGGTCTGGGCCTAAAACTCAGGAAGAACTCATAGGCCACAGGGGGTGCAGAGCTGAGCCATCTCACAATAAAACATTAAAACTATCCTGAAAATAAGAAAGCTGGGTCTAGTATTCCACCTCAATATTTAAAGAAGAGTAAATCCTCAGCCATTCTTAGAAGATACCATTCAATATCTTCATTTAGATTCCATTCAAACGTTCACCAGGTCAAGGTCTAAATAACTTATAGACCAGAGAGGTTAAGAGGCAAGCAACCAGCACACTTACAGAGTTACCACCACTTTTAAATATATGTGTCATAGGGAGATTGGTTCAAGATGGCGGAGCAGAAGAACGTGCGCTCACTCCCTCTTGCGAGAGCACTGGAATCACAACTAACTGCTGAACAATCATCGACAGAAAGACACTGGAACTCACCAAAAAAGATACCCCACATCCAAAGACAAAGGAGAAGCCGCAATGAGATAGTAGGAGGGGTGCAATCACAATAAAATCAAGTCCCATAACTGCTGGGTGGGTGACTCACAGACTGGAGAACAATTATACCACAGAAGTCCACCCACTGGAGTGAAGGTTCTGAGCCCCATGTCAGGCTTCCCAATCTGGGGGTCTGACAACAGGAGGAATTCCTAGAGAATCAGACTTTGAAGGCTAGCGGGATTTGACTGCAGGACTTCGACAGGACTGGGGGAAACAGAGACTCCACTTTTGGAGGGCACACACAAAGTAGTGTGCGCATCAGGACCCAGGGGAAGGAGCAGTGACCCCATAGGAGACTGAACCAGACCTACCTGCTGGTGTTGGAGGGTCTCCTGCAGAGGCGGGGGGTGGCTGTGGCTTACCGTGGGGATGGGGGGACACTGGCAGCAGAAGTTCTGGGAAGTACTCCTTGGAGTGAGCCCTCCCAGAGTCCGCCATTAGCCCAACCAAAGAGCCTGTAGACTCCAGTGCTGGGTCGCCTCAGGCCAAACAACCAACAGGGAGGGAACTCAGCCCCACCCATCAGCAGACAAGCGGACTAAAGTTTTACTGAGCTCTGCCCACCAGAGCAACACCCAGCTCTACCCACCACCAGTCCTGCCCATCAAGAAGCTTGCACAAGCCTCTTAGATAGCCTCATCCACCAGAGGGCAGACAGCAGAAGCAAGAAGAACTACAATTCTGCAGGCTGTGGAAGGAAAACCACATTCACAGAAATAGAGACAAAATGAAAAGGCAGAGGACTATATACCAGATGAAGGAACAAGATAAAACCCCAGAAAAACAATTAAATGAAGTGGAGATAGGCAACCTTCCAGAAAAAGAATTCAGAATAATGATAGTGAAGATGATCCAGGACCTCAGAAAAAGAATGGAGGCAAAGATCAAGAAGATGCAAGAAATGTTTAACAAAGACCTAGAAGAATTAAAGAACAAACAAACAGAGATGAACAATACAATAACTGAAATGAAAACTATACTAGAAGGAATCAAGAGCAGAATAACTGAGGCAGAAGAACAGACAAGTCACCTGGAAGACAGAATGGTGGAATTCACTGCCGTGGCACAGAATAAAGAAAAAAGGAATGAAAAGAAATGAAGACAGCCTAAGATAACCTCTGGGACAACATTAAACACACCAATATTCACATTATAGGGGTCCCAGAAGGAGAAGAGAGAGAGAAAGGACCCGAGAAAATATTTGAAGAGATTATAGTCAAAAACTTCCCTAACATGGGAAAAGTAATACCCACCCAAATCCAGGAAGTGCAGGGAGTCGCAGGCAGGATAAACCCAAGGAGAAAAACACCAAGACACATAGTAATCAAACTGACAAAAATTAAAGACAAAGAAAAATTACTGAAAGCAACAAGGGAAAAATGACAAATAACATTCAAGGGAACTCCCATAAGGTTAACAGCTGATCTCTCAGCAGAAACTCTACAATCCAGAAGGGAGTGGCACGATGCATTTAAAGTGATGAAAGGGAAGAACCTGCAGCCAAGACTACTCTACCCAGTAAGGATCTCATTCAGATTCAATGGAGAAATCAAAAGCTTTACAGACAAGCAAAAGCTAAGAGAATTCAGCACCACCAACCCAGCTCTACAACAAATGCTAAAGGAACTTCTCTAAGTGGGAAACACAAGAGAAGAAAAGGACCTACAAAAACAAACCCATAACAGTTAAGAAAATGGTAATAGGGACATACATATCAATAATTACCTTAAATATGAATGGATTAAGTGCTCCAAACAAAAGACACAGGCTCACTGAATGGATACAAATACAAGACCCATATATATGCTGTCTACAAGAGACCCACTTCAGACCTAGGGACACATACAGACTGAAAGTGAGGGGATGGAAAAAGATATTACATGCAAATGGAAATCAAAAGAAAGCTGGAGTAGCAATACTCATATCAGATAAAATAGACTTTAAAATAAAGAATGTTAAAAGAGACAAGGAAGAACACTACGTAATGATCAAGGGACCAATCCAAGAAGATGATATAACAATTATAAATATATATGCACCCAACATAGGAGCACTTCAATACATAAGGCAACTGCTAACAGCTATAAAAGAGGAAATTGACAGCAACACAATAATAGTGGGGGATTTTAACACCTCACTTACACCAATGGAGAGATCATCCAGACAGAAAATTAATAAGGAAACACAATCTTTAAATGACACAATAGACCAGATAGATTTAATTGATATTTATAGGACATTCCATCCAAAAACAGCAGATTACACTTTCTTCTCAAGTGCACACAGAACATTCTCCAGGAGACATCACATCTTGGGTCACAAATCAAGCCTCAGTAAATTTAAGAAAATTGAAATCACATCAACCATCTTTTCTGACCACAATGCTCGTTATGAGATTAGAAATCAATTACAGGGAAAACAACGTAAAAAACACAAACACATGGAGGCTAAACAATACATTACTAAATAACCAAGAGATCACTGAAGAAATGAAAGAGGAAATCAAAAATACCTAGAGACAAATTACAACAAAAACACGATGATCCAAAACCTATGGGATGCAGCAAAAGCAGTTCTAAGAGGGAAGTTTAAAGCAATACGAGCCTACCTCAAGAAACAAGAAAAATCTCAAATAAACAATCTAACCTTACACCTAAAGGAACTAGAGAAAGAAGAACAAACAAAACCCAAAGTTAGTAGAAGGAAAGAAATCATAAAGATCAGAGCAGAAATAAGTGAAAAAGAAACGAAGAAAACAATAGCAAAGATCAATAAAACTAAAAGCTGGTTCTTTGAGAAGATAAACAAAATTGATAAACCTTTAGCCAGACTTATCAAGAAAAAGAGGGAGAGGAATCAAATCAATAAAATTAGAAATGAAAAAGGAGAAGTTACAACAGACACCGCAGAAATACAAAGCATCCTAAGAGACTACTACAAGCAACACTATGCCAGTAAAATGGACAACCTGGAGAAATGGACAAATTCTTAGAAAAGTATAAGCTTCCAAGACTGAACCAGGAAGAAATAGAAAATATGAACAGACCAATCACAAGTAATGAAATTGAAACTGTGATTAAAAATCTTCCAACAAACAAAAGTCCAGGACCAGATGGCTTCACAGGTGAATTCTACCAAACATTTAGAGAAGAGCTAACACCCATCCTTCTCAAAATATTGCAGAAGAAGGAACAATCCCAAACTCATTATATGAGGCCATCATCACCCTGATACCAAAACCAGACAAAGGTATTACAAAAAAAGAAAATTACAGGCCAATATCACTGGTGAATATAGATGCAAAAGTCCTCAACAAAACACTAGCAAACAGATTCCAACAGCACATTAAAAGGATCATACACCATGATCAAGTGGGATTTATCCCAGGGATGCAAGGATTCTTCAATATACACAAATCAATCAATGTGATACACCATATTAACAAATTGAAGCAGAAAAACCATATGATCATCTCAATAGATGCAGAAAAAGCTTCTGACAAAATTCAACACCCATTTATGATAAAAACTCTCCAGAAAGTGGGCATAGAGGGAAACTACCTCAACATAATAAAGGCCATATATGACAAACCCACAGCAAACATCATTCCCAATGGTGAAAAACTGAAAGCATTTCCTCTAAGATCAGGAACAAGACAAGGATGTCCACTCTCACCACTATTATTCAACATAGTTTTGGAAGTCCTAGCCATGGCAATCAGAGAAGAAAAAGAAATAAAAGGAATACAAATTGGAAAAGAAGAGGTAAAATTGTCACTGTTTGCAGATGGATTTGGATTGGAAGAATCAATATTGTGAAAATGACTATACTACCCAAAGCAATCTACAGATTCAATGCAATTCCTATCAAATTACCAGTGGCTATTTTTACAGAACTAGAACAAAAAATCTTAAAATTCGTATGGAGACACAAAAGACCCCGAATTGCCAAAGCAGTCTTGAGGGAAAAAAATGGAGCTGGAGGAACAAGATGCCCTGACTTCAGACTATACTACAAAGCTACAGTAATCAAGACAACACGGTACTGGCACAAAAACAGAAATACAGATCAATGGAATAGGACAGAAAACCCAGAGATAAACCCACGCACCTATGGTCAACTAATCTATGACTAAGGAGGCAAGGATATACAATGGAGAAAAGACAGTCTCTTCAATAAGTGGTGCTGGGAAAACTGGAGAGCTACATGTAAACGAATGAAATTAGAACTCGCCCTAACACCATACACAAAAATAAACTCAAAATGGATTAGAGACCTAAATGTAAGACCGGACACTATAAAACTCTTAGAGGAAAACATAGGAAGAACAAACACCCTTTGACATAAATCACAGCAAGATTTTTTTTGATCCACCTCCTAGAGTAATAGAAATAAAAATAAAATATTAACAAATGGGACCTAGTGAAATTTAAAAGCTTTTTCAAAGCAAAGGAAACTACAAACAAGATGAAAAGACAACCCTCAGAATGGGAGAAAATATTTGCAAATGAATCAACGGACAAAGGATTAATCTCCAAAATATATAAACAGCTCATGCAGCTCAATATTAAAAAAACAAACAACCCAATCAAAAAATGCACAGAAGACCTAAACAGACATTTCTCTAAAGAAGACATACAGATGCCCATAAGCACAGGAAAAGATGCTCAACATCACTAATCATTAGAGAAATGCAAATTAAAACTACAATGAGGTATCACCTCACACCAGCCAGAATGGCCATCATCAAAAAATCTACAAACAATAAATGCTGGAGAGGGTGTGGAGAAAAGGGAACCCTCTTGCACTGTTGGTGGGAATGTAAATTGATACAGCCACTATGGAGAACACTATGGAGGTTCCTTAAAAAACGAAAAACAGAATTACCATATGAGCCTGCAATCCCACTCCTGGGCATATACCCAGAGAAAACCATAATTCAAAAAGACTCATGCACCCCAACGTTCATTGCAGCACTATAGCCAGGTCATGGAAGCAACCTAAATGCCCATCAACAGACGAAAGGATCAAGAAGATGTGGTACATATATACAATAGAATATTACTCAGCCATAAAAAGGAACGAAATTGGGTCATTTGTAGCGATGTGGACGGATCTAGAGACTGTCATACAGAGTGAAGTAAGTCAGAAAGAGAAAAACAAATATCGCATATTAATGTATATATCTGGAACCTAGATAAATGGTACAGATGAACCAGTTTGCAGGGCAGAAATAGAGACACAGATGTAGAGAACAAACGTATGGACACCCAGGGGAGAAAGTGGTGGTGGTGGTGGTGGTGGTGGTGTGATGAATTGGGAGATTAGGACTGACATATATACACTAATATGTATAAAATGGATAACTAATAAGAACCTGCTGTATAAAAAATATATAAAATAAAATTCAAAAGTTCAAAACAAAAAAGACAGACAAAAAAATATATACATGCTATAAATTCACAAAGTACAAGTGTGCAGTGTGTCCTGTTAAAAGTTGATGATTAATTTGTGAGACAACTGGAGAAATCTGACTACTCACTGGGTTTGATAGTGGTAGGTAAATACTGTTAATAATATAGTGTTTTTACTTTTAATAAGAGAACACTTTTTAGAAATATGTACTGAAATTTGGATAAAATGATACGATGTCTGGGATCTGCTTCAAAATGACCTAGAACAGGGGTGGGGAGGGGTGAGTGAGGATTACACAGCAGGAGGTGGCAAATGTTTTCTACCAAGAGCCGAAAAGTAAATATTTCAGTCTTTGCAGGCTTTACAGTCTGTATCACAATTACTCAACTCAGCCAATGAGCACAAAAGCAGCCATGGACAATAAGTAAACAAATGAGAGGGGCTGTGTTCCAATAAAACTTTATTTACAAAACAGGTGGCAGGCTGGATTCTGTCCACAGGCCCACAGTTTGCCAACCGCTGGTATAGATGAAACAAGAGTGGCCATGAGTTGATAATTATTGAACCTAGGTGTTGAGTGTGTGGGCATTCTTTGTCCCACATATTTGAAAAATTCAATATGAAAATTTCTATAATTTCCATAATAAAATGTTTTAATTTTTTTCTAAGAAGTCGATGTTTATCTTTGGTAAGTTCCCTGGACTTAAAGTAAAAGGAGAAACAGAGTGAGAACTAAGGAGGCGGATTATGAGTGTGATTTCCAGAACGGTAAGGAAGAAAAGGAAGACACAAAAGCATTCTACTGGAAAACTGAAACTAAAAGCAGCCCATCCATGGAAACTTGTAGGACTGGAAAGTGAGGTGATACTTGCCCGGCACACGCCTGACAGGTGAACAAAACAGAGCACGGGGGTTCTCCCGATACGCCCACCTCTGACATCCTCTCCCTCCGCAAGCTTCGGAGGGGGAAGTCAGCGTTCATGTTCTATGTAGGAGCCCTTCATGGCTGCTTTACTGGGAGGTGATTCTTTCCTGAGAGCAGAATGCATTCCCTTTCAAAAGCTCTCAGGACTGGGAGACGCATGTGGAAAGAACTTTCTGTCCCTGGCAGACAGGGAACCAAACCCCTTCTCCTTGAACTTGGACACTCTTCCCTCACTTGGAAGCCTCACTCATCCTCTGGTTTTGGAGAACTTAGCTGCATTCTCGCAAAGCCCGCTGAACGAGAAGCACACTGTCTCCAGGGGCTGGTTGGACACAGGGCGCTATGAAATGCATCAACACCCTCTCTACCTTGGCTTCCTTGTGCTCTTTTTTCCCCCAGAGATGCTCTAAATGTTCCTAGTCTGTCCTAGGAAATGAGAGCAGAATTAAAGTAAGTGAGTAGGAAAGGCAATCAAGGGACCCAGGATAAATGTCCCTGGACTTTGCTACCTCTGCAGAAAGAAACTGAAAATCGGGCCCTACAGGATATTTCTGTAGGTGAAATGACTGAGGCCAGTGAGACACCAAGGGCCCCGGAAGCCTCCCCAACCCTCCTTCCTCCAGAACCCAGTATCCATGGGGGCTCTGAATACCACTTAAGAAAGCCCATGGCCAATACAACAGATGTAGGAAGAAGGGAAAGTAGAAAGAGAGAGCAGAGAATGCAGAAGGGGATGACTGTAGGAGGAGGGGGAAATAAAGAGAGAAAGGAGGAGAGTGGGGGAAAATAAAGAGATGGCCATGGCAGTGAGTGGTGGAGAAGCTGATGGGGGACTCTTGGTGCCAGTTCTAGAGCCTCGGGTCTTACTGGTTCAAGCCTTACCCTGGAGGAAGAGGCCGCTCCCAGGTGGTGGTCTTGGTATTGTGGTCAACATAATAGACACGCCCGTTGGGGAGCTCTCGCTGCTCCCATCTGCAAAATAAAGTCAAGGGAGGCATGAGACACACCGGTGAAAGGCATATGCCCTTGCTCAAAGGAGTCATTCACTACTATTAGGCTAATGTGAGAGGTAACATCAAAGTCGACATGCAAGACCAACCCGCTGGTCAGACAAGCTCCACGTTGTCACTGATGGTGGCACCCACGTCTGCTTCTTGAAAAAACTATAACAGTTCCCCTTTATGGATTCAAAGTACTAGATAACCCATAGATCACGCTAAATTCCCTAAACAACCCATATGAATCTACATTGCCATGGATTTTTGTGAATCACTGTCTCTTGGTCATTTTGGGATCAAAGAGCCCTTTAGGAATGGATGAGAGCTTCCAAAATGCACTCACCAACAAAAATGTGTGTGCAATTTCTGGGATTCCTGGACCTCTCCTAAAGCTCATCCATGGACCCTCCAGCGCTTGTAGCCTACTACCTTCTAAAGTCACAAATTATATGACTACCCCTGTTCTCCTAGAATCATATATATTCATGATCACATTTCTTTTTAAAATACAGGATTCATTTACAGAGGATCTTTAAAAGAGATCTGGATGAATCAAACATAGCATACTGCTATTTATTGGCTGCTCTACCCCTCAGTCTATGTGTGGGTTACTATGAGATCAGGGTGCTGAGGGTGGCTCATCTGTGCTAAGGGCAGAACAACAAGGTAGCAGATGATCCAAAGAGTTAAGACAAAGACAAAATCACTACAAAATACAGCCAAGGACCACCCGTCCCCACACTCGTGTTATTCCCACATTCAATGCAATCTGACAATAACTCCACTTCCCTAGAATACAGTAACCTACATATACGGGATGCAAAGATTTATGTTTATAAAATGACTACCATTTTATGAAGGATGTTAATGGTCCCGTTAGCCTTTATGTTTTACATTGATTTTATTTACTTCTACTTTTGGGTACTGCCTAGGGGAAGGTGACCTCTGCCAGGAAGCTAGTACAGTCCTACGGAAATGCTTGTTTTAAAAACACAAATGTATGCCAATGTGATTGATACATAAGGGAACGTACTATGAATTTTGGGTTTGCTTTGCATGAATTGGCCTTCAAAACACACTAGTTGAACACAGAAGACTTCCCCCAGCTAAACCCAGTCGTGTAGAAATACACAAAACCCATACTCATCTGCCGGCTACCTCACTTTACTGCATGTTACACACCATACTCACCCACATCTGGTGTTACATCTCCCATCTGATTTCAGAAAACCCTCTTTGTACCACTTCATGACAACACTCACAAGCTCCAACCTTTCCAACACCTGCTTCCACAAGCAAACTTCAGGTCTTCTCATGGAAATGTGCCATATGTATTGTAGTGTTATGATCTCAGCCATTTAACATGTGTAAAACCATGCTACCATCGTTATTAGGTTCCTATTTGTGTCACTGACAAATTTTTGACTGTTACACCCCTAATCCATTTTTCCCCGTAAGCCCTGTGGTTTTTAACTGCATGATTTGGCATAGCGTGGTGGTTTCTAGGAACACATATGTTATAGCAGAGTTGACTGTACACTGAAATAAATGTCCTAACTTCTGTTACTAAGCCTGGTGTGTCTACTCAAATAGACATCAGCTTTATTCGATACCATTTCTCACGTCTGATCAGCGGACTGCATTGATAAGCCCCTCTGAGGTTAATTCAGATACAGGTATACGCAAGGTTTCTAAGGCAAAGATGGGAAGGGGGTAACCATCACCCACTGAATGTCCACAATGAGCTGCAGGCTCATCTTTACTTGATTCAGTCCTGCCTTCATCCTTTACAGTGGCACATGCCATCACCACCGAGGGAACTGAGGCTCAGAGAGGCTAAGTAACTCTTACATGGCATTTAAACTCAGCTCTCTGGGACTTCCCTTGTGGTCCAGTGGTTAAGACTTCACCTTCCAATGCAGGGGGTGCAGGTTCGATCCCTGCTTGGGGAACTAAGATCCCACGTGCCTCGTGGCCAAAAAACCAAAACATAAAACAGAAGCAGTATTGTAACAAATTCAATAAAGACTTTAAAAATGGTCCACATTGGGACTTCCCTCGTGGTCCAGTGGCTGAGACTCCACGCTCCCAATGCAGGGGGCCAGGTTCGATTCCTGGTCAGGGAACTAGGTCCCACATGCCACAACTAAGAGTTCACATGCCTCAACTAAAGAGCCCACATGCTGCAACTAAGACCCGGCGCAGCCAAATAAATAAATATTTTTAAAGTTATTTTTCTTTAATGGTCCACATCAGAAAAATCTAAACAAACTCAGCTCTGACTCTCTAGCCCATGAGTTTTACCATGTCACTCTGAAAGGAAGAAAGGAGGAAAAGGAAGGGCAACTGGAACTTATAAGGAACCCACAACCCAGCAGACAAGGTGCCAGGTGCCTTTCCAAAGCCCACCTCAACGTGAACAGCTTTCCCTAGCACAGGAGTCTGGGTAGGGGGACCTATAGGATCAAGACGACTGGGGAGAAATTACAGTAAGTCCACCTAGTTAATTTCTAGGCTCCATTTTAATCACAACCCTCTGCTCAGATACAATCTATGGGAAGAGGCTGCACATTTTGCACCACTGGGAGGCTTAGCCTGGGAGCAGTGAGGTCTGGTAGTTCCAGACTCCCTCCTTCCAAAAGGGATCAACTACTGTGTTGAGGACCGGAGTGCTATAAACACCATTAAAATGGGCTCGAGAACATTTTCTCTCCTGGGTATTCCCGCTCAAGATTCTGGTTGAAGCAGATACTGGTGACTTGGCCCAGGTGCCCTGGGTTCCTCCCACTGCAAAAGGAAGATTCTTGCACTTCAGTCAGTATTTTATTGAAAGGGCAGAATCTTCTGACAAAACTGACCAGGTGAAAATAAACACAGGGTAAAGTTAAAGCTCTTCTCCCTCTCGATGCCCTTCTGAATTAAAGACAAAAGAGTAAACAGATATTGCCAGCTCAAAAGACTGGTAGGGATCTGGTGGGGACCCTTCAGCAAAAAGGCTAACATACTGTGATTTCACACCAGCTCTCTAAATTCCTCCTGTCTGCTGGGTAATCAAGCAGCAAATCCGATACCCTCTTTATTCATCTGAATTTGGAAATAAGGAAAGCCTTGAGAAAGATACTTGGCTTAAGGGTAAGTAGTGAAATATGGAAGCTCCTCGGGCAAGGGTAGCAAGCCACTCTTTCATAACATTTGCTCCTAATAAAGACTTAAGGAGCTGAGAATTCCTCAGCATTTCCTAAGAAATTAGCTCTATCCTTCCTGTCCTTGGCAATTTTGTGGCACAAAAGCACCAATAAAACAACTTTGCTCATTTTGCAGTCACTAATTGGAAAACTGACCATAATTGGTGGGTGGGGCTGCCCCTTGAACGAAGACAAAATATGTGTTGTTGCAGTTGGAGAGAAAAGGTGCTAAAACACATTTTTTCTTTATTCCAACAATTCTTTTGTTACAACTTTCATCTTATAAGTGGTCTCGACTTCTGGCTTCTTTTCTATTTCATTTGAGGCAAGGAGAAAACTTTGGTTTTATTATACGTTGGCTAATAGTTTCATTTGAAGATGGAATAATTCTTAAAATTCCATGAATTAAATGCCTTGAATTGACACAGTGGTCTTCCTGCACTGCCAGAAAGGAAATCGGTGTGAAGTCCTCTTTGCTTATATTCAAGAGTTATGACGGCTCCTCCCAAGCCTTCACAAGACCCGTCTATCCTGTCTTTGATCCCAGCTGATCCTAGAAATGAAAGGCTGTCTTTTGGGCACTGTTATTGTCCAGCGAATCTCAGTGTCCTTCTATGAACCCTCTCAATTGGCTTAGCTAGAAAAATAGTTACCAAAATGAACAAGACCTTTCTTCCATTACCTTTCTTTTGATATCTACATTCTTCCTTTTAAAATTGGACTCCTGCTCGGATTCAATGTCCATGTGGGTCCTCCCTGATCCGTGACCTGGCCTAACTGCTTTCCTTAGAGAACTCTCAACTCCTCCCTACCTGCACGGCTCCTCAGAATTCATACAAATCCCTCCCCTCCATTTGTGTAGCAGAGTCGGTTGATTCTATCGTCAATCAAACGAGCCCCCGGATTCTCATTTCTCCGCTGTAACTGCTGACCCATATAGACTGAGCCTTCCGACTGTCTTGGTTTGGTCTCCCCATGCCAAGAAAGTGATACTGGAAGTGACCTTTCATCGGCACATCCCTGGCAGGGGTTAGGTTTCTGAACCTTATAAGCATCTTCTTCGTGCTGAGATTAAAAGGCTTTTCAATCAAACTACCCATGGGTCTCGATACTGCATCCTGGTCACGTGGGTCATATCCTCTCCCACTGAATAGCTTTCTTTGATGTTCTCAGAAACAGTGTTCAAAGCACCAAGCTCGATTCACGTCCCTTCCCAACACATTGCTCCTTGGCTTTCGATGTATAGCCTTTAGTTGGAACATGGACTACACAGGGTCTTTCTATTTTGAAAGTACTTAAAAAATAGTCTCCAATTTCAATTAATCTCTGTACTTTTTTTTCAACCTAAATTCCCTTTGCTCCTATGGATTTTAACTGTCCTTTATTCAGTTTGTAATAGGGAAGAGCAAATCTGACTCCATATTAGATCAGTTTCTTTTACTTTAACCTTAGTGCTCTGTTGCCTGTGCTTAGTCATGCTGGCTCCACACCTTTTGTAAAAGAATGTTGCCTATAGCCTGAAATATACAGGATAGCCCATTCTCAAGACTCTGACCTTTAAGAGTCCATTCATTTAGAGATAAAAAATAGTTGCAGAACAGAGAGTAACATTTGTCTTGTTGGAGGTTTACAGGAACATTGAGACTTGACCTACAGGAGCACTGTGACTTGACCTAGCTGCATGAACAAAGGATTCCAACACCAAGAAGTCTGAGACAACTAACCATGCCTCTCCCTCACCTTGCCTTTAAAAGTGCTTTGCTGAAACCCTTCGAGGAGTTCAGGGTTTGCTGGGCACAAGCCACCCATCTCCTTGCATGGCCCTGCAATAAACCTTTCTCTGCTCCAAACTCCAATGTTTCGGTATTTGGCCTCACTGTCCACTGGGCGCACAAACTTGCGTTTGTTAACAAGTTGTATATCTTCCATGCCCATGCCCCCATCCCCCCCACTATCATCGTTAAAAAGGTAAAGGATGAAAATCTCAATTCCATTATTAGGATGGCATCCAATCATTTCTTTCCTATGTTATCTGAAAGGAAATTGTCTGGTCACTTAACAGTGACCACACTTTTTTTTTGGGGGGGGTGCACCACGCAGCTTATGGGACCCCGACCAGGGCCCTCAGCAGTGAAAGGACGGAGTCCTAACCACTGGACCGCCAGGGAATTCCCTGAACCACATTTTCTTGTGGAAGGTTTCCTAAAAGGTCTTCAGGAAATCAATTCTCAGTTACTTGCCGTTACAGTGTATATTCAACCATCCTGACCAACACACTTCTTGGTCAGATTCCCCTAAGTTTGGACAGAATCACAGTTTCACCAAGAGTCAGATTAAATTGGGAAGGAATTTAAAGCTGGATAATCCGAGGATTTCAGGTTAGTATCAGAGATGCTATCATCACACTCACAAATTCTTAGTAAGAACATTATTAATTTGTATTATTTATAATTCGTTAATAAATTTTATTAACAAAAGCACTGGGCATTAGTAAAGCTGACTCTCATTCAACATACACTCTCTCCATCAGAAAACAAAGTCATGCCAGAACACTTATGCACCAATAAAGAAAAGATGCCTTGCTGGTTACCTGGACAAAAACTAAACTTCAGAAAAATACACTGAAAGTATTCAGGTATTCTTAAAGCTGCCTATGTAGAAGTTCAACTCCCCTCAGGCAAATATTACAGGGAATTCATATTTTCTTACTTCATGCTCTTATAATAAATTTAAACTCTGAACCAAACCCTATTCCCCAAACTCTGGCCACTTCCTGGGTGAACGGTAAGATTTATTTCCCCTGTAGGGACATTGTCAGACTGTTTTATGAGTCAAAAATCTGTGTGCAGTGGAACACATCTCCTACTCACTGTTTTCATTGCTTCAGTAGGTCCTCTGTAAACTGGGTAGGAAGTGTGTTAAACTCAGACCTTCCCCCAAGAACCCTTCTTGAAATACTGAGATTTCCTTTCAATCCAAGCACACTAACCCCCTTTTTAAAACTATCAACAACCAGCACTTTATGCCCCTTAATCACAGGGGGGCACAGTAGTAGCTTCTGAGGACTCTGAATTAAGGTCTGTTTTTCATCTCTTTCTTCTTCACCCATCCCATTTTCTTTGCCTTGGAAAAGTCCCCAAAGCTCTTCAATGGAAGACGGCAACTGCTTTCAGGACTTCCCCGGTGGCCCAGTGGTAAAGAATCCGCCTTCCAATTCAGGGGACGCGGGTACGATCCCTGGTCAGGGAACTAAGATCCCACATGCCGTAGGGCAACTAAGCCTGTGCGCCACAACTATTGAGCTTGCAGGCCTCAATGAGAGAGCCTGCATACCACAAACTACAGAGCCCATGCACCCTGGAGCCTGCGTGC
Source organism: Aethalodelphis obliquidens (assembly GCF_003676395.1). Lineage (NCBI taxonomy): Eukaryota > Metazoa > Chordata > Mammalia > Artiodactyla > Delphinidae > Aethalodelphis > Aethalodelphis obliquidens. The sequence continues at coordinate 16,914,291 of NW_020837964.1, forward strand.
CACAACTCGAGAGAGAAAACACACACGCCACAACTAGAGAGACACCCGAGCGCTGCAACAAGGAGACCGTGCCCCGCAATGAAAGATCCTGAGTGCCACAACTAAGACCCAACACAGGCAAAAAAATTAAAAAAAAAAAAAAAGATATGCTCTCACAGACAGGCAAGACAATTCCTAGAGACGGTGTCTATTAAAAAATTTTTTTTAACATTATTGCAGATTTTAAAAACTGTGCAGATAAGTTTGGCAATGCAGGGAAATAGCCACTCTTAAAAAATAGTGAGGGACTTCCCTCGTGGTCCAGTGGCTAAGACTCCAAGCTCCCAATGCAGGAGGCCCAGGTTCAATCCCTGGTCAGGGAACTAGATCCCACATGCCACAACTAAAGATCCTGCACACTGCAACTAAAGACCCCACATGCTGCAACTAAGACCTGACACAGCCAAATAAATAAATATTTTTTAAAAATAGTTAGTGGGAGCAAAAATGGGTATACTCTTTCCTAAGGGTAATTTGGCAACTTAGTCAAAAACATTTCCTACATGAATACCTTTAATTCAGCAACTCTGTTTCCAGGACATAACCTAAGGAAATAATTATGTGTCAAAAGATTTAGCTTTAAGTGCATCCATCACAGTATGTTGCAGCATGTTACAGAAAAACTGGAAACAACTTAAATGCTCCAAAGTGGAGGATTAGTAAAATAAATTATGTTCATTCTATAACGGGTATTCCATCATTTAAAATATCATTGTGGATAATATAGATTTGTACAGATGTTTACAATATATTGGGTAACAAAAATAAGTGAAAATATAACTTGCATAAGATAATCAAAATTTTGTTTAAAAATTATAAAAATATACTATTTTTCATTAAATCTAAAATGCCACCAATTGTAAGATTTTTTACATACCACCAAGAAAGAAAAAAATGCTGCCAATTAAACTATGACACTCCAATGTTTGTAAATCACATCTTGATTTTTTTTTTTTTTTTTTTGCAGTACGCGGGCCTTTCACTGTTGTGGCCTCGCCCTCTGCGGAGCACAGGCTCCAGACGCACAGGCTCCGCGACCATGGCTCACGGGCCTAGCCGCTCTGCGGCATGTGGGATCTTCCCGGACCGGGACAGGAACCCGTGTCCCCTGCATCGGCAGGCAGATTCTCAACCACTGCGCCACCAGGGAAGCCTACACATCTTGATTTTAAAGAAGTTAAATGTGAAATAACATGCGTATTAGAATCTACAAAACATGGGGGCAGGGGGATCACGTATGCGTGTAAAATTTTTACAACATCAGAGTAAGGAAGTATTTCAGACAGACACAAAAGGCACGTGAAAAAGATGAACAGATTTGGCTATCTAAAAATTTGAACTCCTGTACAATAAAAAGCAACATTAAAAAGTGAAAAGAGGGCTTCCGGTGAGGGCCGGTGAGCCATGGCCGCTGAGCCTGCGCGTCTGGAGCCTGTGCTCTGCAACGGGAGAGGCCACAACAGTGAGAGGCCCGCATACCGCAAAAAAAAATAGTGAAAAGACAAGCCACAGACTGGGAGAAAATATTTGCAATGCACATAATTGAGAGGGGATTAGTATCCAGCATATATTAAGAAATCCTGCAGATTAAAAAGACAGATAGCAAACAGAAAAATGGATAAAAATATATGAATAGACAATTCACAAGAAAGGAAACTCAAGAACCAAATTAAAATAACATGTAAGAAGAGGTTTTCAAATTAAAACCAGCAAAAGATACCCTTTCACACCCATTAGACTGGCCAACATGAAAAAAAATCTGACAATTCTAAGTTTTAGCAGGAATGCTATGCATGCTCATGGGAGCATGAACTGGTGAGCTGACTCAAAAAGCAATCTGAGGGCTTCCCTGATGGCGCAGTGGTTGAGAGTCCGCCTGCCGATGCGGGGGACACGGGTCTGTGCCCCGGTCCGGGAGGATCCCACTTGCCGCGGAGCGGCTGGGCCCATGGGCCATGGCCGCTGGGCCTGTGCGTCCGGAGCCTGTGCTCCGCAACGGGAGAGGCCACAACAGTGAGAGGCCTGCGTACTGCAAAAAAAAAAAAAAAAAAAGCAATCTGATAGTGTGTACTAAAACTGAAGACCTTCATCTTCCTACAAAGAAGAAACCCTAGTTCTAGTACTTGCACTAAAGAAACAAACATGCACACAAAAAGGCATACACAGAAAAAACTTCATTGTAGCATTGTTTATAAAGGCAAAGATGTAATTATAGTATAAATAAACACAAATATAAAATGTTATTTTTTATATTTCACATTTATATGATATAGAATATACACAGTAAATATAAATAAATTTTAATTATAACATAAATAAAATTTTACCTATTCATACAACAGAAGACCATATAGCAGTTTAAATGAATGTACCAAGTTCCATGTATCTCTGTATATAGGGAATGGGACCGGGGAGGGGTTCACAGGGACTTTCAACTTTATTGACAGTCTTCATCAAGAGGTTAAAAAACAGGGGGGAGGTTTATAGCAAATGCAGCATACTGCTAAAGTTTGATACGGCTCGGTAGGGGAGCCCACAGGTATTTCTTATATTACTTTCTATTCTTATCTGCATGCTTAAAATATTTTACAATTAAAAAATAAAATTTAAAAGCACATACCCTAAGACTGTCAAAAAATTTTGGTAGATGTGTGTTGACGTGTACATGTCTGTGTAAGTGGTCTTGGGCAAACTGCTTAAGGTTTCCTCATTTGCAAAATAAGGGTGAAAGTAGCTACTACACAGAGCGCTGTGAAGACCGAAATAACCCACGTATGAAACCTAGCACTCCCCAGCACTCTGGAAACATTTAACATATGTTAACTCTCACCAATGATCAGGCAAAAAAATACACAAGGTGCATGAAAAGCGCCAGTGGTTAAATCTAGGTGGGTGTGTGTTTGTTATTGCTGTTGTTCTACTTCTTTCTTCTATTTTTGTTTCTAAGTTTCCCCCCCCCAAAAAAAAAACTGTAAAAAATTGTAAGAGCTATTGAGAATGAAAACACTTATCCAGTCATTCAACAAACACTTCTCACTCCAGCTCCCTAGGAGCCAAGTACTATGCTAGGTGCTGGGAATACAAAAACCCAATAATCCCAACTCCTGAGGAGCTCTCAAGAAAGTGTAGCAAAAAATGAAAATTCCTGGGCTTCCCTGGTGGCGCAGTGGTTGAGAGTCCACCTGCCGATGCAGGGAACACGGGTTCGTGCCCCGGTACGGGAAGATCCCACATGTCGCGGAGCGGCTGGGCCCGTGAGCCATGGCCGCTGAGCCTGCGCGTCCGGAGCCTGTGCTCTGCAACGGGAGAGGCCACAGCAGTGAGAGGCCCGCGTACAGCAAAAAAAAAAAAAAAAAAAGAAAGAAAATTCCTAATTACACATGAATACATACATATAGCAGGGCGAGAACTTCTCATGGGCCAGTCCCAACAACAGTAGAATCTTTGGAAACAAGGCTTTCGTCCTGAGATGAGGAGGAGGGAGCCAGGAACATGTACTATCTGCCATTAACTAAGCATGTAATAATCCCTGCAGAGTTGAGAACTAAATCATACTACTTAGCAAAAAGGCACAGATTCTCCAGTATAATCCTTTAATCCTTTGCTACTGAAGTATGGTCCATGGCTCAAACTGTTACTATTCAGCAACCAGAAAAGTACAGAAGCTTCTAGATGTTTAGAAACTTTTGTACCAATATGACATTGCCACAACATCCAAATATGTGATCTGTAGATCTGCCTCACTGAACAGAACAGAGGACAAAAGTAAAGGTTCATAAGAGATTGAAAAAAAATAATTAAAACAGAACAAACAAAACCAGAAGGAAAAAAAAAAAAAAAACAAGGACTAGTTCTTTACAGACAGTTTCAGAAGCACTGCTTTAAAACTCCTTGGGTAAGGATCTTTGGCTAGCGCCAAAATTGAGTTTGGAATGAAATTCAGTGGCAGCAGCTGTTTTATAACTTAGCAGAAAAGCTGCAAATTCCAACGTCTCTTAAAGTGTCTCTACAAAGAAAACATCAAAGAACTCTTACCAGGTTGTCATCCTTGATAGTGTGTCAAGGACCACCTGGAAAAAGGACCTCTGGGTCTCCATTACTGGGCCTGGGGGTAGGGGAAGATGGCAAATCAAACAGATCCAGAAAACACCCTCCTCAATTATTTCTACTCTGAGGCAGGAAACGGCCAGGGCAGCCAATGACTGCAAGAGGAGAGGGATGGTGTGAAGTGGCAGTGCTGAGGTAAGTCGGCAGAGTCCAAACACAACGGCCTCCCTTATGTAAGAAACCACAGCACAGCGCGGGCTGCCAGGGTGAAATAATGTGCCTCTGTGTGAGAGGGCCTGGGCGAGCTGCAGAGCCTGGGACGCACTTGGAGTTTATCTAAGCCATGTACACACGGTCTGTTAATGAGCATTTGGTCCCCAAAGTGGGCTCCCTGCTGATAAAAACCAGATGCAGGGCCAGCTGATCAAAGTGGCCTCCCTCCCCACTGCCCACTGCCCGGACCACTATCTCACCATGTCTCCCGAGCCTTCCTGGCAGGCACCCCCTCCTTTAACGGACATTTGCCAGCTGAAAACACCATGCCCTTCCAACTAGCTTCTTTCGTGCTAATTAAATTAAAAGGTAGGGAAAGCAGGAGGGTTTGGAGACAGGGAGAGAGAGGAAAGAGATAAAGGGTGTTCTATTTGGATTTATGTGGCCCAGTTTTCGGTGGCCGTCGGTCACTAAAACACACAGACAGACGTGACATCTTTATGTCCAGTCTCATCTGCTGCAAGTTTTAGAAAGGCAATGCAGCAACTGGAAAAATAAGCCCTTGGGATCCCCAAATGAACTGTGCCCGATCCCTCTGTAAAGGAGATTGAGAAGGTAAGGTTAGAAAGAGACAAAGTCAGCTGGATGCCATGAAAAAGCAGTCTAGCATGGCTCAGAAATGCCTTAGCAAAGGGGAGACAAGGTTCACAGTGTCTCCCAGGGCATGAGGACCCCTAGTGAGCAGGGAAGAGCATCCTGACCCTGTGAGAGATTCATACTTGAACCCAAAGCCAGACAACCTAGCCTAGTTAGTAACCCCTTAGGGTCTTGTTCTTGGGAAGAAAATGCAGTATTCCTGTCATAGTTCCTCTTTATTTGAGGCATCAAAGAAGCAGAAAACATTCATCCAGGTGGAGAAAAAAAAAAAAAAAGATGGCATTTAAATCGATTCATTAATTCACTACAAGTATGTCTTGGGGGCCGACTTTGCGCCAGGCTTCTTGCCATCTTGGCGTTTACAGCCCAGCAGGGCAGAGAGACGCAAAACATGCAATTACACGTGTGAGAAGTTATAGTACACAGGGTGGTCTGACCTTGTCTACCAGGGATAGAGGAAGGATTCCCAGAGGAAGTGCTGATTAATCTGAGACTTGAAGATGGATAGAAAGTAATGGACAAAATTGTGAGGAAGGTTTCAGAAAGGGTAACCGGCATGGCAGAGGGTCCCAAATCCAGAGAAAGGGTGGTACATCTGTCAAACTAAAATAAGTTACAGCTACAGCTTAGAGAGCAAAGCAAAGAATGTCTTCCATGGAAGGCCTGAGGGGTAGATGAGGTCCTACACTGCAGGACTTTTTAGGTCTTATTAAGATTTGAGAATTTATCCCTAAAGACAATAGGAAGCCATTGCAGCATTCTAAGTGGTGAAATGTCATGCTCGGAGTTTTATTTAAAAAGGTTAAAAGTGGTCCCCTGACTCCTGAATGCAAGATACCAGAAATAACAAATGTCGTATATCAACGCATATACGTGGAATCTAGAAAATGGTACAGATGCACCTATTTGCAAAGCAGAAATAGAGACACAGATGTAGAGAACAAACATATGGATACCAAGGGGGGAAAGGCGGGGGTGGGGTGAACTGGGAGATTGGGATTGACATATACACACTACTATGTATAAAATAGGTAACTAACGAGAACCTGCTGTATAGCACAGAGACCTCTACCCCATGCTCTGTGGTGACCTAAATGGGAAGGAAAGCCAAAAAAGAGGGGATATATGTATGCATATAGCTGATTCATTTCGCTGTACTGCAGAAACTAGCACAACACTGTAAAGCATCTATACCCCAATTAAATAAAAAATTTTTTTAATAAAAATAAAATAAAATAATTTCAGAAAAGTTAAAAAAAAAAAAAGATACCAAGAAAAGAGGAATAACTCATCTTGTCTGAATCTCCTAAACTTGTAAATAAGCTAGGGCGGGGACGGTAGGTCTGTGAATTGGAAGGCTCACAGTGGAAAGTGCGCCCTTTCTGGCTTGCTGTCACAGAGCCGAGAACTGAAAGCCTGCCATCCTCACCGCCACACACTCAGCAGTGCCGTTGGCAATCTCCAGGCCCTGAGACAGCCCGCAAAGTACCGGAGCTTCCAGTGGGCACCTGGATGTCCGTCTGGGCTGGAAAACTGGGTCTCGGTACCCTTCTCTGGACCATGATACATGTTCAGGTGGGGAGTGGCCTCCCCAGACCCACACACGGGGCCTCATCCCATTCTAAACGCTCCACGGAGAAGATGCTGTTCAAACTGTACTCAGGAAAAGCGTTTCAGCCTCTGGTTGGGCGGGGGTGGGGGGTAGGAGAACAGGCTGCTCAATCGCCAGATGCAGAATAAAGGGTGTTTTCAAGGCCTGGAGTTTTCCAGCTGCCTGGAAACAGGAAGAGCCCAATCCAGGAGAACAGTAACCCTCACACACGCCCTACATAAAGACAAGTTGAGCCATTAGCCCTAATTGCCTGTGACTGACACCGGGAGTGAAGCCCGCCCTCCAGGCATTTGCTCAGCGCAAAGCAAACAAACAGCTCCTGGAGCACCCGGGCAGCCATTTTCTCTCCTTTCTGCCAAAATGATTCTGCCCTGCTCCCCCCAAATTATATACAGATTTCAAATTATAAACCAAACAAAGGTCTTTCAAGTATTCCTTACCACGTAAGAAAGAGAAAAAAAAAAAAAAAAAGAACGCCTCTGTAGGGAGGAGTTACACACAAGCAATTGCTTATGAATCTTTTCACAAAATCAAAAACTTCACAGAAGACTTTTTGGAGCCACCTCTCAATACCCCCAACTCTCTCCGGGTTTGAGGTATTAAAAGCTATTTGCAATACTTTTCACGCGTTCATTGTGTTTTATTAAGAAACATAAGTTAAGTTGTGTGCCAAATGCTGGGGATCGCAAATGCCTTCGGATTTAGGATTTTTTGCTTAAACAACTGGGTTTTCTAAAGTGGTTTAAGAACAATACAGAATGTTATACATCAAGCAAGAGACCATCCATCCTTCCCTTTTCCTTTGTGAATCAGCCCCACACCACCACCACTGGCCAGACCATGGTGACTGTGGTGATACGGACATTGGTTTCCTCAGTACCAACTGATAAACAGGATGGGCATTGGGACCACAACGGGACTGGCCCTGAAAGTGATCAGTAGTCCTTAGAGAAGACTCTGTTTCCCAGTTCAGAACTGTTCTGTTCCTTTATGCTTCCTTCACACCCACTTAAAAAATATCATTCACCAGGTAAAACACCCACCATTGGGTGAGGGCTGTCTTATCTGAGTCCCTTAACTTCCTGGGGAGATAGATATGCATGATTATTACCTCCACCTTACCGAGATGGTAAGTCACGCAGGCAAAGTCATAAAGGGTTGAGTGGGGAGTTAAACCTAGATCTACTTGATTCCCAGGTCCATGCTTTTAATCTCCACTTGCTTTTGGCCTGCTGGGGCCATCTTCTTGTCATTCAAGGTCTTCAGCATCAGATTTAGTTCTGAACTAAAGGGAGGCTCCAAGAAAACCAGGAGCCCGAGCTAACGTCAGCCCCGGCCATGGGAATAACATACAGTAATATTCAGAGCCTGAAGTCCTCCATGGGCCATTGAGATAAAATGCAAGGGAGAAAAGCTGTTTTCTAGGCAGGATCTAGGCAAATCCAGTGATGCTGGAGGGCAAAATGAGCTCCTTGTTCCATAAAAGCCACATTCTTTGAGTCAAGCTGTGCATTTCAAGTCACGGTATAAGGTACCATTGATTCTGCCCTAGATGGTTTAGATCCTTTTCAAGATTTATGCAGAACGAGCAGTTCTCCCACACCTCCCTTGTTCCTATGCATGGCAGCCTCCCCAGAGACTACTAGCCACCAGGTAATAAATAACCACGTTGTTTCTATGCTGGTGAAGGAGCCTCAGTTGTTTTTTATTTCAGGGGGTGGGGAGGGAGGTGCTGCTGTGGGACAGAAGGCTACTCACCCAGCAGGCAGAGCATCAGGGGCTTGGGCAGCCGCTGGGAGCTGCTGGGTGCCCGAAGTGCTGGGCTCCTCTCCTTCCTCCGGCGTGGCCGTGGCAGGGAGAGTCGCGGTGGCGGGGTTGGGGACCGCACTCGATGCCGCAGCAGGCGGGGACACCACAGCAACAGCGGAGGGTGCTTCAGGGTCAGTGGCTGCAGTGGGTTCGTCATTCACTGAAAATACAGGAACCGTAGTTTAGAGATCAACTCAGCGTTGTGTTCACATTCACCAGGTTTCTCGCTTGACATGGTAACACAGTACCTACAAGGTGACTGTACATGTTACCTGGTGACGGCAAAAAGTTTTACAGAACATAACTTTGGAAAGGACAGCAAGTCAGTGAGGGCCTGCCGGAAGAACAGTGGGAGATGGAGCTGAAATAAATGGATTATTAAATATTACCTCTTTTATATAACTTCACTAAATTTTTCTAACATGCCATGGTTACGTTTACAGCGATAAAAGAGTAGCAGAAAAAATAATGTACCAGCACTAATGTACCAGCACTAACTAATGTTAGTGCTACATGGAGCAAGGCCAAAGCCAAGTTCATAGGGTTGTATACTTTTCTTTGTCACTTGTCTGCTGGGCACAAATAGCACCTTCCTTCAAAAAGCTCCATACACACTAAGAGGTAGAAAACTTCCAATAATGTGCTTTTTCTTTTAAAGGCTCGTGCTCAAAGTGGGGGGCAAGGATTAACACCCTAGACGGAAAAGATGGGGCTGTGAGAGAAGGGACTTGTCTCCAAGGTAACAATAGACAAAGAGACAGAAGTGAAATAAGCTGATTCCTGAGTCTCCTCATTTTTCCATTCCTTTGATGATCACTCATGTTCACGAGGATCCCAAGGCACTGCAATATCCTCTCACTCAGAAAGGGATCAAACGCGGTTTCAAAGAATTAAAATTCTTTGAAAACGGATAAGCCATAAACAGAGAATTTTCTACATATGTGATTGCATGTGTGTACATTTACACTGGAATTTCGTAGGAAAACCCCTTGGTTTAGCCTCATCTTCCTAATTCAGAAACTCTTTTTGCAGTTCCCCTAACAAATGGCTATCCAGATTGAACATTTCTTCTGACAAACACCTTGCTACAGAGCCATTCCACTGTTGAACACATGTAGCTGCCAGAAAGATTTTTCTTATGTTAAGCTGAATTCCACTAGATGGTTTTAGTCCCCACACCCCAAGCAATACGAAATAAGTATCCGGCCATCCTGTTTCTCATTCACCCTCTCTATTCCAGTAAAAGGCCTACTATTTCTTTAATGTCTCTAGGTTATTCCTCTCTTCTTATGATCTGGCTGCCCTCTTGTAGATATTTTCTTCTATTGCCTCCCATTTCTAAATAATGGTATCATGAACTGAACATAATAAACAAGATACCATCAGACCAGCAGAGTCAGATTTCCAATATAAATGATATTAGTTATATTTATAGAACACCAGTTATATTTATAGAACACCAGAATGCCAGCCAAAGTACACATCATTGCTTTTTGGATTATCTCATTTAAGCCTCATACACAAGCCCATTTTACAGTTGAGGAAACTGAAGCTCGAAGAGGTTAAATAACCTGCCAAGGTCACAGGGCACCTAATTCACACCCCTGCTGTCTGCCTCCAGAGCCTGAACCCTCATTCACTACACTCTACTTCTCCCTCTCTGCGCATCCTCTAATGCAGCCCGGGATTATAATAACTCAGAAGCAACCACATGAGCCTGTCGGCTGACGTGAGACTGGTGGTCAGCTGAAACTAAAATTTCTTCACATGAGATGATGCCAAGCTTGATCTTAACAAACAGCAAGGAGCCTAGGAACTACCTACGATTAGTTTAAATAATCTGCTTTCTCTTCAGCATATGAAATATTGTCTGGCACACAGACTAAATTAGTTGTTTAATAAATGACTATATTTTATGCAACTGATGTTTCCTCAACATAAATGCAAGAATTTTTATTTATATTCCTAGTCTGTCTCGGCTGAGTTAGTAAAACACAACAGATGTCAATTATTTTTATGCAAGTCTATAAATTTTACTCAATTCCAATGAAAAAACCATCATGACATTTATGAGAACTAAATAAATTCATTCTAAAATTTATAAGTAAAACTAAACACAGAAGAATAGCCATAAACATTCTAGAGACGAAGAGTCTTGTGTGCATGGGGTGGGGGAGAGGGGAGGAGATAGTTTTCTAAGGTATTAATTAACCCATATTATAAAGCTACAACAACTAAAACAATGTGGCACTGATATATGAATAGGCAGATGTCGATTAAATAACAAGATAGTTCAGAAACAGAATTAAATACACATTGGAATTAAGGAATTTAGTATATGACAAAGGTGACATCTTAAATTCCTGAAGAAAAGACAGACTATTCAGTAAATGGTACTGTGACAAGTGGGTAGTATATTGGACAAAAACTGAGACATATTCCTACCTCACTCCTTACATCAAAATAAATTCCAAAGAGATCAGAGATTTTGACATAAAAAATGAAATCACAGAGGAACCAAAGAAAATGGAGAACAGTTTTATAATCTCAAAGTGGAAAAGACAGAATCTAAAAGTCATAAAGTATTGATGAATTCAACTACATTAATTTTTTTTTAATCTAAATGGCAAAAAACCACCATAAGCAAAATTAAAATCAAAAGAAAAACAACAAACTGGGAAAGATTATTATCAATTCATATTACAAACCAGGTGCTAATTTCTTTGATATGAAAAAAAGCCTCTACAAAACAGTAAGAAAGGGACTTCCCTGGTGGCGCAGTGCTTAAGAACCCACCTACCAATGCAGGAGACACGGGTTCGAGCCCTGGTCCAGGAAGATCCCACACGCCGTGGAGCAACTGAGCCTGTGCGCCACAACTACTGAGCCTGTGCTCTACAGCCCAACAGCCACAACTACTGAGCCCACGTGTCACAACTACTGAAGCCCACGCGCCTAGAGCCCGTGCTCCACAATAAGAGAAGCCACCGCAATGAGAAGCCCACGCACAGAGATGAAGAGTAGCCCCCACCTCGCCGCAGCTAAAGAAAGCCCACACAGCAATGAAAACCAAACGCAGCCAAAAATAAATTAATTAATAAAAAAAAAACAGTAAGAAAAAGACCAAAAATATGCAGACACTTCACAGTTAAGGAAATACAAATTACCCCTAAACATACGAAAAGATGCTCAACCTCAATTATGAGACCAAAAAATGCAATTTAAGGCTATAATGAAATGCCATTTTTTAACCTACCACACTAGCAAGAGTGAAAAATATTCAACCACACTGATAAGAATGTAAGAAAAACTGGATTTTCACATACTGCTGGTAAGAGGAGAAACTGCTAGAACCTCTGTGGAGTGCAGCTGGGCAATACCAAAAATTTAAATACAATAATTGGGAGGTGGGGGGAAGCTTGGGTGGGTACAGAGAGAGGTCGGGGGGCCTACAGGTGAAATTAAAATGGCCATGAGTCAATAACAGTCAAAGCTGGGTGATGGGTTCATTGTAATATTCCTTTTTACTTTTGTACATATTCAATGTCTGTGGCACAGATGGAGTGTGTACTCCCATCAGGAGAGGCACATAATGTCTGGTCATTTCTCTTTTGCAATGTTAGCAGCCATTGATGATTATTGCCTAAATCCACTAACTGGTAAAGAACCGAAAAATAGTAATATTCTAATTCTATCACGCCTCTAAAGAGAAATTTCCCCTATCAACTATCTGGTTACCTTGAGGTTCAGTTTGTAAAAAAAAGGCAAGAGAATTGCTTGAGTCTTTCCTTTCATTTACCAGTTTTCAGAAGAATGAGTTAATACTCTCATGTTCTCCAAAAACAAACAGTGAACTTTTGCTCTGTTTAAAAATCATTATGAGTTCTTGGATTTAAATATATTTAAAGCATTTCAATCTTTTGTGATTATTGTTCTTATTGAAACTAAAATTGTCCCCATCTTTGGCTGGGGTTAGCAGAAGAGGGAAGGGCCAAAGATCTTCAAGGTGGCTTCAAGTTCTTTGGAAAAAATTCTAAGATAATTAATAAGTGGTAAACTGCAGAACAGCATATATATTGTGCTACCATTTGTGTGTGTATGTTCAACGAATATGCTTGTATATTCAAAGAATATCTTGGAAAGAATCATACGAAACACAACAGTGACTGCCTCTGGGGAGGGAAGGGGAAGCTGGAAGACCAGAATAGGAAGGAGACTTTCTTTACACTGTTTAAGCTTTTATACCTTTAAAGTGTTGACAACATATATGTACTGCCTATTAAAAAATTTTTAATGAAATTTTCAACCAGGAAAGGAACAAAACCAGAGCCCTGTAGCATGCCAGTGGAAAAGACCGCCTAGTCAATACTATTTGGACCTGACCGGTCATGCCGCTGCAAATCTAGTTAGAAGGGTTCCCACCAGGACTGCATCTGTCCACAGAGCTTCCCGAGAGCCTTTGATTCACCAGAGCAGTTCATCTGTTTAAGAGCTTTGTGGTTTCTCGAGTTTAGATTTGGAAACTGAATGTGAAAGCCAGATATCCTAGCGTTGAAACTTTATGTGTCCATGCTTAAACTCTCTGCTCTCAAAGACTCTGTATGTGTGTGCGTACGGGCATACCTCAGAGATATTGCAGGTTTGGTTCCAGACCACCACAATAAAGCAAATATCGCAATAAAGCAAGTTTTTCGGTTTTCTGGTGCGTGTAAGTTTTGTTTATGCTATATTGCAGTCTATTAAGTGTACAATAATAGCATGATATCTTAAAATACAGTGTATACTTTATTGCTAAAATGCTAACCATCATCTGAGTGAGTTGTAATCTTTTTGCTGGTGGAGGGTTTGAGATATTGCAAGAACTGGGGAATTCTCTGGTGGTCCGGTGGTAAGGACTCCGCACTTTCACTGCCGAGGGCCCAGGTTCAATCCCTGGTCAGGGAACTAAGGTCCCACAAGCCACACGGCATGGCCAAAAAAAAAAGAAACATTGCAAGAGTTACCAAAATATGACACAGAGACACGAAGTGAGCAAATGCTATTGGAAAAATGGTGCCGGCAGATTTGCTTGATGCAGCGTTGCCACAAACCTCCAATTTGTAAAAAAAAAAAAAAAAAGAAGAAGAAGAAGAAAAAATGTAATATCTGTGAAGCACAATAAAGCAAAAAGAGATAAAACAAAGGTATGCCTGTATATACACACATGTTCTTAGAACATAAGGGCTTGAAACCTCAGAAGTAAATCCAAACCATCACAGCTTACAGTCAGAAGAAACCAAAGTTCAGATAATTCAGTTACTGCGTCATGGCCACCCTGGTAAAATAAGTGACAGAGCGCCACACTTGAGCCATGACTTCAAGTAGAGAGAAAAACTGGATTGACAAAGACGAAGAGTTACAATTTCATCATGCCTTAGAAAATTGCTGTATTTTACATTTAAGCTCTATTCAGTATAGCCAGTGTTCTCTATTAATCATAATTATTTGATGTACACAACTTATCTCCCCCAAAACACAGCATCCTTCTTGAGAATGAAGGCAAATTTGTTTTCCTTCATTTTTTGCTACTTCCATTCTCTACCTACTACATTCTTGTCTCCACCCCTTTGCTCACTTCAGCCCTCCTTCCCTAGAGGCTCTCCCCACCACTTCAGCCCAGACGGATCCCTTTGCAGAGCCTACAGCACCTGTGGCCTTGGCTACTCAACCTCGCAGCCCCTGTGACAACTGCTGTGTTGGTACTTGGCTGACTGGGGTTTTTCAGCTTTTTTCCCTGAAACAGACTATAGGGCAGAGGCCTTATTTCATACTTCTTCACACTGTCCTTATTTCATACTTATTCACACTGTCAAAATGGCATTCAATAAATATTGATTGAATAAATACTTGTTTAATAGGCCTAATAATCTAGCAAAAGATATATGAAATAAAACCACCTCACATTTGGGTAACACTATCACTTGCAAAGCAGGTTCTTTTTAAATTTTTTAAATTTTGGAATAGTTTTAAATTTATAGAAAAGTTACAAAGATAGTACAAAGATAGTACAAAGATACTACCTTGCTGAACTAGGGCACATTTGTCAAAACTAAAAACATAACATTAGTATATTACTATTAATTAAATTCTAGAATTTATTTGGATTTCACCAGGTTTTCCACTAATGTCCTTTTACTATTCCAAGATCCAATCCAGGATCCCGTGCTGCTTTTCACAAGTTCGTTCTCATTAGCTCACTTATCCTCCTAATAACCCCATGAGGAAGGTAGTATTATTCCCATTTTACTGAAGGTAAAACTGAGGTTCCCAGAGGTACCACTCAGAGAGGTGCCAAGTAGCAGAACCAGCACTCAAAACCAGAAGACTATTAAACAAAAACAATGGAAGGAGGTGGGAGGAGGAGAAATGAAGATGGCTTAGATGGCTTTCCTGTGTGGGAAAGAAAAGCTGGGTACCAAGATGAGAGGGTAAATGGGATAAGGTGGTAAATGGCTGATTTCTGCAACTGTGGGTATTTCACAAGGTTCCCTCTGTGATGTTGGTTAAACATTCTAACTTTCTGAATCAGATATTCATTCAGGACTAAGACATACTCTAGTCACAGTTGGCAAAAAGAGATCAGGAATTGGAAATTCTTTTTCTTAATCCTAGACAGGCTGCCAGCTCACTGTGTGTTCCAAGATCTTTAGGTGTGTGTGTGGTGTAGCACAGACTCTCACTGGACACACAGGTCTTTTCAGCCCCCTCACTCGGGCATGGAGAAGGCGACTGCCGACAATGGAAGCTTTTTAAACTGAAGATCAGCTCGTAACTTATGATACACGGTAAAGCAGTCGGTATCTCTCACCCGTGAAACCCAAGCAATGCCTTCCAATGCAATCGATCAACTCAGCTCTTCGAGGGAGCAGACCAAAACTAGAAAAATATTTCATAATTAGTATGACACAGGGTGGGTGAGGATTATATTTTTAAAAGCAATTAAATTAGATGGAAAAAAGAAGAAAAACTTAAAAATGGATAAAGCCATACCATGTCACCTGATGGGAAAGTTCAATCTTTCCTTGCTCAATATGTAGATTCATACAGTTTCCACTTACATTCCACCATGCTTCTAAGCATTCAAAGTCTGAAATTTGTTTTGAAAATGTATAAACTATCAAAAAATATCACGGAGAAAAAGCAATAAGGTAGGACTAACCCTTCCAGACATTAGAAAAACATCCTATAACATGTCTATAATCAAAATCACGCAAGACTGGCTCAAAACCAGAAATAAATGGGATAAGTAAAGAGTCCAGAAATGAATACTCACTGCATATAAGAATACAGTAAGTGATAAACACTGAGTAAAACCACAGAAAGAAAAAAAGTAATTAATGTTTACAGGATAACAGGACCCTGCTATAGAGAAAAATTAATTGAAACCCAACTTTCATTATATTTATGAATGTATAGATACAGATAAACCAGTATAATTTCCAGTGGGATATTTTTAACATGAAAAAAAAGTAAAACAGAACATATTTATTCCATCTAGAGACAAGAGAATCTTTTCACTACTGAAGCAAAAGTTAAAATTATAAATATTAAAAAAATGCTCAGGCACAATTTTTTTTAAGTTTTTAACTCCTTTGCTACAAAAACCATAGAAAATGAGACAAAAGGCGAAACAATGATATAGGGGGAAAACTTATAATCATACAAATAACAGATATAACTTGTACCTAGATACTTCACACCCATTAGGACGGCTAGTATGGGAAAAACAAAACAAAACAAAAAAAAAAAAACAGAAAAAAACAAGTGTTGGCAAGGATATTAAAAAATTGGAATGCTCATTCACTGCTGGTGGGAAAAGACAGTACAGCTGTTCTGGAAAACAGTTCGAGGGTTCCTCAAACGCTAAACATAGAATTACCCTATGACCCATCAACTCTACTCCAAGGTATACAGCCAAAAGAATTGAAAGAACACACTCAAACAGATACTTGGACACCCATGTTCACAGCAGCATTCACAATAGCCAAGGAGTGGACACAACCCAAATGTCTATCAACAGATGAATGGATAAATTAAACATGGTAAAAACATACAACAGAATATTATTCAGCCTGAAAAAGGAATGAAACCCTGACCCATGCTACAACATGGATGAATCTTGAAAACATTATGCTAAGTGAAATAAGCCAGGGACAAAAGGTACCTAGAACAAGCAAATTCATACAGACATAAAGCAGAACGAAGGTTACCAGGGGCTGGGGCTGGGGGGTAGGAGGAAGGGAGAATGTTTTTGTGTAAAAGGTACAGAGTTTCAGTTTGGGATGATGAAAAGGTTCTGGAAATGGATAGTGGTAAAGTTGCACAACACTGTGAATGTGCCCAATGCTACTGAATCATACACTTAAAAATGGTTTATATGGTAAATTTTATGTTATGCGCATTTTGCCACAATTTTATTAAAAACCTGTACTTAGACTATATAAATCTCTAAAATAAATATCTATAACTCCATGAGACAAATAACTGAACACCATGAAAAAAGTCGCTTAAGAGAAAAGCAACTGATAATTGTAGAAATGCAATGAGGTTAAACGATGAGGTGGCACCCAATACCTGTTAGCAAAATGACAAACCAGTATTTACAAGGTCAAGGGAAAAATAAACCTCATATGCCATGAGGAAAATTTTACAGTGCCTTGGGATGTATGATTATTTCAAACCTTTTGGAAGGCACTCTGGTAACACACTTTAGATTTTAAAAATTTGCATCCTTTGACTCAAGAACTCCATTCTGGAAGAAACAAAGTTGTATGCAAAGAATGTTTACATCAGGATTTTGTTTTACAAAAGGGAAATACACAAGCACTGCAGAATGGTTATATGAGTTATGGCATATTAACTATGAAATAGTATGAGGCCACTAAAAAAAGGTAAACAAGAAGACCACTGATACATGAACACGTGTAACAAAAATAATGAAATGGAAAAAAGAATACCTATTCACGCTGCATAATTATAACCATATGAAATTATTCTTAAAGACAAAAGCTAACTGAGAGCTTACTATGTCCCAGGCACTGTGCTAGACATGCTACATGTTTTATATAATTTATTCCTTATAACAACGCTATGAGATATATAATCTTGTCCTAATTTTATTAATGAGAAAACTAAGGCCCAACTAGTCCCTGGGTCTTACACACGTGCTATACACCGGGGGCAGAATCTGACTGCAGTCAGTGTGACTCCCCACCTTACATGCATGGAAATCACATTTAAGGGAGGAATGAGTGAGAGATGTAATTTTTTTTTTTGCGGGGGGGGGGGGGGGCGGGTAAAGTTTTCAAGAAAAAATTAGAAAGTAAATCATTGCACACAAGTCCCAATAAAGTGCTATACCATTAGCCTAGTCCTTGATTCCACCACTTCTAAAACTCAGAGATATAATATTTATACAGACAGACCGCCATTCACCTTCTTTTTATAAAAACGGATACTTTACAGTTGTGATGTGAAAAAAACACCTGGAAGTCAGCTCCGTCTTTGCCCCAAATGTCTTTTTCATGCATAGCTGCAGAGCACAGCCAAAAAGCCTTGCTAAATAAATCTTGTATGTCTCTGGAAACGTTTCCTGGAAGCACGGCTCTCTACCACCACCATTTTGGAACTGGTCCTAGCAGTTCGAACAGCAGTATATGGAGATGTCCATATACCTGTATGTCCATACAGGGATGGAGATGTCCTCAATCAGCGCCTCAACCCCCTTCTAGTTTTATGCTACCAAAGAGGGGCGCTTCTGTCTGCTCCCCAAGGAAAGGTGAGATCTTTCTGTACCCCCTGGATAGACATTAAAAAGCCTACAAAGTCCAGGCTGGCTGTGAGCCAAATGTGAACCGTCATCAGAGCAGAAAGGAAACAAGATAGGGGCCAAGCCCTGTATTTTAACAGGCAGAAATCCCTAACATTCAATGACTGTCCTTCACAGACATGTTTGGGAACAGTTTGGGCATTCAGACACAGCACCATAAGACATCTCCAAGGCAGTTTGGGGTTACAGATATTTGGCTTTCGGAAGACGTGGCTGGCACGTGCCTCATCTGCTGAAATACATAATGTTCCTGGAGATAAGGACAATACACAAAGGTACCTAAAAATAAGAGTAGGGGAAACACAGACCTGTTTAAATGTCCAATGAGAGTTACTCAAAGACCATCACCACAGAAAGGCAATTTACCCATAGGCGTTTTTTGGGGTTTTTTTTGCGGGGGGAGGGGTTGTTTTTGCGGGGGGGTTTGGCTGTGCCACGCGGCATGTGGGATCCTAGTTCCCCAACCCGGGATCGAAGCTGCACCCCCTGCATTGGAGGCATGCAGTCCCAACCACAGGACAATCCGGGAAGTCCTACCCATAGTTTTTGTAAGACAAGCAGAGATGGCTGGGGGAGACCAGCATCACAACGATGCAGGCCCCTGGAGGAACAAAGAGGCTGGTATCACACCTGTGGCATCCAGGAAACAACTGGTTCCAAAGCCAGTTCCCCTTGCCCGTTTGTGAACACCGGCCCTCATCTATGAGTGGCTTTTTTATTTCATCACGCCACATGGCTTGTGGGATCTTAGTTCCCGGACCAGGGGTTTAACCTGGGCCCTGGCAGTGAAAGAGCCAAGTCCTAACCACTGGACCACCAGGGAATTCCCACAAGTGACTTATTTGCTTAAGAGAAACATGTTTACTGGTGCTCGCGGAGCTGCATACAGTATTCTGTAACGCAGTCCACAGCCCCCACCTCACTGTCCCCACCACACAAACGGGAAGCCAGGCCACCCCCGGCTTCTGTAACTGGCAGTTCCAGCACTTGCACACGATGGCTGGCAAAGGAGCGCCAGGCAGGCTGAGACAGCTACCGCTTATGCCCCTCACCTCCAGCTCACCCTCGTCCTCAAGCCTCGGGGCGAGCTCGCTAACTCAATTCCTGCAGGCGGGTCCCAAACTCCAGGGAGAAAGTCAGGCCACTGCACACACAGTGAGCCTTGCGGGACACAGGCCACTCCACCCTGCAGTCTGCCGCAGACGACAGTATAGCCAAGCACCCTGAGCTATCAAAGGGGCTCTGCAGCCCTCATGCAGTGCTGCAAGAGAACTAAAAGTCATTAGAAAGTAACCCCAATCGACTTCTCCTGCTCAATAAGTTTGTCACACAAAGGGCAGGAACAGTACCATGGTAACGCTTATGTGAAGAAGCTGTGCTGCTCTGAACTTCCCGTCCTTCCTGCCACACCTCTGTTATCACGAGCATCTACAAAATTATTTCAGTGTCTCTTACTGATTTAAACACCTGCATTTCCCCCACCTCCAGCTTACCAAAGCAAACGCCCGTGTCCCTTCCCCAACTGCCCCAAATTAAGACAAATTACCAAATGACCAGCAGTCACAAAAGATATGACAATCTTCAAGATGTTAAGGAAAAAAACC
This sequence comes from Aethalodelphis obliquidens, assembly GCF_003676395.1. NCBI lineage: Eukaryota > Metazoa > Chordata > Mammalia > Artiodactyla > Delphinidae > Aethalodelphis > Aethalodelphis obliquidens. The sequence continues at coordinate 16,934,140 of NW_020837964.1, forward strand.
TTTTTTTTGGTCCCTTCCCCTTTTTAATTCAACACTGTCTGGATGAGACAGAAGGAAAACACGACAAAAATGGATTTGTTCTGAAATAGGTCCTTCTCTTCCCACTTGTGGGGAAGCAGGATCAAGTGCAGAGAGGTTCCATGTGGATGTGGAAGCGCTATCTGCTCTCAAATGGACCAAATACTCTCAGTGGAACAGCCACAGGAGGCCCCCCAGTGGCAGCTGGGCTTTGCTCCTGGTCCAGCATCCCAACCTGCTCAACAGTGCTGCCATCTTCTCTAAGCCAGCTCTTCACAACAATACTTAGTCTTCTTTCTCCCTAGTCTGATTAGTCCCTTAAATTAAGGAAATGAAAAAACGTGTCATGTGTAAGTAAGATATCGCCCCCCCTCGCAAAGAAATCCAATGTTGATAAGAAATGAATTTAAATATCAATACTTTTCATTTCTGTACAAAGGAAGATTTCAGACGAGCACAGTCATGTGGAGAATAACCTTGGCTGTACACACTATGCCAGAGAGAAAAGAAGACGGGTCATGGAAAGACTGACGGATTCAAATTCCATCTTAGTGTGGGAGTCTTCTCTCGCCCACCCTGCATCCTGACACAGCAGGCAGGGTCCCGACTCCATGTGAGAACAAGTTAGAGGCCATGCTTTAGTCTGGGCTGGTGCTCTGCGCTGTCACTCACCTGTGCCATTGGCCAAGCCACTGTGGCTTGGGTTCTTGAGGGGCTGATGCTGCCGGCTGCTAGTACCGGGGCTCTGCTCACCAGTTGCTGTTCTGGCTGAACCACCTGAATGTCTGTGTGTCCTGGGGGTTCAAAATATAAAGCAGACAGATATAAGTCACTGTGAAAAAGACAGAGGTGTGCCCCACCTAACTCACTGTATTCCCTCTCTTGCTATTTATGGGAAATAAGCCCCGTAATAGTCCTTCTGGTCTTTGACTCGACAGAAGCTGGCCCTGAATGGAGAGACCCATGTAAGCTTCCTTCTTGGTAAAAGCACAGAAGGCAACTTTCGGTAAACTTTTCCATTTGAAGTAAACAAATCCAGAGTGAATTTCCCCCACATCTGAAATAACTGGCAAAATATCCCGTGACCATCACATTATTTTTATTGGGCTTGAATGTAAGAAATAAACAAGAATCACTGAACAGGCTACAGATGACATGTTTCTCCCATTGGCCAAAAAAGAGCCCAAAACTTATCCAAATCCATATTCTCTATGGCTAGAAACATGCTTGCCTTGGGAATAAAAGTCAAGGGGCATTAGACAACTGCAACCAATGTGTATGTTGACATGTTTTATCTAGGAAAGGTGATTCAACATCCATGCAAGTAAATGAGGAACAAATGCAGAGAGGGATCTGTACCGCAAGGAAAATGGTGGAATACAGCGGCAGAGGCTCGATCTAACATCTTCAGAGGACACAAGGCAACAGACAGTACATGTTCTCACGGTCCTGTGGTAGCTTGATTTTGTTCACTTGATGGAAATGTCTAAGCTTCCCTGCCTTTCTCAGTTTTGTCAAAGGAGGTTATTCTACTTCCTACTCATTACATACTACTTTTCAACAGTGAGATGATTTAAGTACTACCCAGTGAAGAAAAGACCACCCCTCTCCAGGCAGAGAAACAGAGATCCAGAGAACAATTTACAACCACGGGACTTGGGGCAGTGACAATACCACCAACAATAAACGTGAAAACAATGACTATGGAAGAATTTAATATTCATTGAGCTGGAATATTAAGTTCCAGGTACCTGTGGTGTGCTGTGCACTTTGCATATATTATCTCATTTAACCTGGCAACCCTAGAGGTGGCTTACTATTATTATGCTCATTTTACAGGTGAAAACAGACACCGAGAAAGTGAGCAATGGAGCAAAGATTCGAATCCAGGTGCTCTAAGGTCAAGAGCCCACGCTCTCTGGTTGGAGGCTGGGGGTGGGAAGCCTGGACTTAAGCTGAATCCCTTCCAGGTTATTCATTGGTCATTTGGTCAATGGCGAGACGAAGACCTCTAACAGAAAGTTCCCAGAAATAGTCACAAATGTAGAAAATAAACTTATAGTTACCAGGGGATAAGCAGGGGAAGGGATAAATTGGAAGACTGGGATTGACACATACACACTACTATATATAAAATAGATAACTAATAAGGACCTACTGTATAATAGCACAGGGAACTCAACTCAATATCCTGTAATGGCCTATATGGGAAAAGAATCTAAAAAAGAGTGGATAGGGACTTCCGTCGTGGTCCAGTGGTTAAGACTTCACCTTCCAATGCAGGGGGTGCAGGTTCGATCCCTGGTCAGGGAGCTAAGATCCCACACGCCTCGGGACCAAAAAACCAAAACATAAAACAGAAACAATATTGTAAGAAATTCAATAAAGACTTTTAAAATGGTCCACATCAAAAATCTTTAAAAAAAAAAAAAAGATGCATATATGTATAACAGATTCACTTTGCTGTACACCTGAAACTAACACAACTTTGTAAATCAACTATACCCCAATAAAATTTTTTAAAAAATAAACAGCAACAATAAGAAAGAAAGAAAGAAAAAAGAAAGAAAGAAAGAAAGAAAAAAAGAAAGGAAGAAAGGAAGGAAGGAAGAAAGGAAGGAAGAAAGAAAGCTCCCCCCACTGGGAGGCTCCATACCCACCAGAACATCTCTGCTGGTGAGACATTCTGGTCCCGTATGTTGGGACAAACTTACAGCGCAACAAACTCAGAGATTCCTGGAGGAATAAGAAGTGCCTCCACTGACTACCTTCTCCAACACGATGAGTATAAACCAAAATGCTAACAGTGATTATCTTTGGACGTTGGGAATATGGATGCCTTTAGTGTTTCCTTTGTGCTTTTCTGGGTTTTTCTGATTTTCTTCATTAAGCATGTCTACTTTTGAGCAAGGAAGAAATACAATTATTTAAAAAGAAAAAATAAAGTTTTTTCTTGGGGCCAGAACTACAAAAAAGAAAAAAAAGAAGAAGAAAAAGAAACCTAGCAAACCCTGGAGCCCTTTGTACCTAAGGCTGCATGGCACTTAAAAATGGATAGAGAGAGTACGACTGAGCTGTGGAAATAAAGATTTAATTTGGACTCTCTTTTTCCGTCTGATTTTTCCCTGAGCTAATTTTATAAATCAAAGCTGTCAATCACACCTCAGTCAAGAAAAATATCTCAGAGTCCCCACTCCATGGGAAGGAATATTAATATTGAGCATTTCACCATAAGTCCTCTTCGAAAGCAGAATGAGTGCAGACTGTTCCAAAGGGAAAGATGGTCGTTAGCCACTGGTGAATGTGCGTATATGTGTTGAGGGCAGAGAGCTTGAGAGAGATCAAATTGGTTAATAGAAGGTTTATTTCAGACAAGAATCCCCTTAAAAGGACAAAAGAAGGGCTTCCCTGGTGGCGCAGTGGTTAAGAATCCGCCTGCCAAGGCAGGGAACACAGGTTCGAGCCTTGGTCCAGGAAAATCCCACATGCCGCGGAGCAACTAAGCCCATGCGCCACAGCTACTGAACCTGCGCTCTACAGCCCACGAGCCACAAATACTGAGCCCGCACGACACAACTACTGAAGCCCGCGTGCCTAGAGCCCATGCTCCGCAACAAGAGAAGCCACTGCAATGAGAAGCCTGTGCACCGCAGCAAAGAGTAGGCCCCGCTCGCTGCAACTAGAGAAAGCCCGCACGCAGCAACAAAGACCCAGTGCAGCCAAAAATAAATTAATTAATTAAAAAAAAAAAAGGACAAAAGAAAAAAAGCCTCTGTGATTTTGTACTCACAGCCCACAGCAGAGGGCTCACCCCTCTGGGCGCAGCAGGCCACAAGGCAGGGGGTCGGGGGGCAGCATAGAAAATGCGACACTCGTTGTGTCACACGCACGGACTCTGACAGGCCCGTGATTCCTTCTAGGTCCTGGGCTCCTTGTCCCTCTGCAGAGCAGCTGGGCGTGACAACAGGGTGGGTCCCATTACTCTCCTAGCCCCTCCCTCCCTTCCCCAAAGGGGCGTGTGGTCAGAGTTGAGAGAGAATACTTTCAGAAATGTTCAACCACTAATGACAGCAGCACACTGAATGACAGGCTGGTGCAGAGCCAGGATTAGCCTGTAAGCCAGGGGCAGCTGGGACCACTTTGTGTGAATTGCCACCTCCCTGCCCGTGGCCCACGGCCACCCAGCTACCCACCCACCCCATACACACACACACACACACACACACACACACACACAAACACCCTTCCCCCAGATTCTTCTCTTGCCCTAAATCTGGAGCTTCCACTGTTCCCCTCTTGAATTACCTTTAAAATAAGACTCTTAGAAGGAAGAGAAGGCCTCAAAGTTTGAGGACAATCTTCTCTTCAGCAGTTTCCTCTCTGGGAGGTCACTCAACCCTTAAAAGATGGGACTGTGTTGTGATTAAAACCTGGCCCAAAAGCTGAAACCACACACCATAAGCCAAAATAGTACCAGGACACAAGCGGGGCGATGGGGTGGAGATGAGCTGGGCCCCACCACAGGCAGCCTGGCTTCGGCTCTGCCAATGACTTCAACCTTGGCCTGATCCCTCCACCACCTTGGGGGCGGGAGGGAGGAGCTATGCAGCCCCTGGGGCAGTCAGAAGAAGGCAGAACGGCAAAATTCCATGAATGGTTTTAAGTCACCTAGTTACAGAGATTCAGCTCTCACTACCCCACGTGCCTCTCAAAATACTGGTGTGAAGTTACCTAAGTTCCTCCCTCAGATCAGAAACTAAGACCCCCCTAAGGAATGCCAGTCAAGGTCAGGGCCCTGGGATTCTCTCTCCACTCTGCAGAAAGAGAACTGATGCAGGTGAGGTCCCCAGGAGAGGGCTCTTGGCTGTCCCTTGCCATTCAAGCTTTGACATTCGTAGCACTGGCCTCAGTCCTCAGCTGACCCTGAGAGCCACAGCCTCCAGTGTTGTGGGACACCCTGCATTGCTCTGCATGAAGGCCAGAGAATTGCATTCAATCATTATCTTCTGAGCACTAGGTCCTGTTCTAGGGCTAGCAACAAAACAGAAAGAGTCGCTGATCTCAAGGAGCTTACATCTTAGTGGAAATGCGGTAATTTGTACTTCTGCTCAGAAACAAATTTGCATCACACCCTACAATGCCAGTGTGTGAGAGAGCCACTTGCCTAGTGAGTGAGCCTGCCTGATAACTCGGCATTGTCACCCAGTGCAGCTTTGCTGCTCATCACATATGTAATAGTTTATGTGGGGTAATTAAACAAAACAAAACTTTGTTTAAATAAAAAAGCCAGCCCTAGCATCAGTAATGCAAATGAAAACAAAATGAAGAGTCAAAAAAAGTGATGGCTCACAGACACGAAAACAAAAATTTTTGCTAAATTAAAAAATGAAATTCTAAATTTGGTGGTCACTCAGAATTTGGGATTGATAAATCTACCACATCCTTTATGAGGAAATGGATTTAAAAAGTAGTCGGTGGCTTCATCAAAATTTAAAACTCCTGCTCTTCCAAAGACACTATCAAGAAAATGAAAAGACAGTCCCTAGACTGGGAAAAATCATTTGCCAGATACCTATCTGATAAAGGATTTATTTCTAGAAAAAAAAAACTCTCAAAACTCAATAATAAAAAGAATAAACCAATAAAAATAATCAAAAGATTTTAAAAGAGAAGATCTACAAACAGCAAATTAGCACATGAAAGATGCTCAACATCATTAGTCATTAGGGAAATACAAATTAAAACGACAATGAGGTACCATCACACAACTGTTAGAATGGACAAAGTAAAAACAAAACAAAACAAACCTAAAAAATCACACACACACAAACAAAAACAAAACAAAAAACCTGCCAGTAACAGTAGTGGTGAGAACACAAAGCACCTGGGACTCTCAAACACTGCTGGAGGGAACACAACGTGGCACCATCGCTTTGGAAAAGAGTTTGGCAGTCTCTTATAAAGTTAGACATGCACTTAGCATACGAACCAACAATCCTATGCCTAGGTATTTACGCAAGAGAAATGAAAACGTTTACGTGAAACCTGTAGGCAAATTATAGTGACTTTATTCATAATTTCCAAAAACATAAACAACCCAAACTGGTGAATGAACAGACAGACTGTGGTACATCCACACAGTGAAATACTACTCAGTAAATAAAGGGATTGAACTACTGATGATGCAACAACATAGATGAATCACAAATGCATTATGCTAAGTGGAAGAAGACAGACACAAAAGGCTACAGAGTATATCCATCCATTTTTATGACATTTAGGAAGAGGTAAAACTGTAGGGAAAGGAAGCAATTAGTATCTGCCAAGAGCTGGAGAAAGAAGTAGGGGCTGACTATAAAGGGGCATGAGGGAACTTCTGGGGGAGATGAAACTTTCAATATCTTGATTATGGTAGTGGTTACCAGACGCTATACTTTTATCAAACTGTACATTGCATAGGGGGCGTTTTATTGTATACCTCCATAAACCTATCTTCATTATTTTAAAAAGCAATTTGTGTGTTTCAGTCACTGCAAAAACAGCTCATCATGGGCTTCCCTGGTGGCGCAGTGGTTGAGAGTCCGCCTGCCAATGCAGGGGACACAGGTTCATGCCTCGGTCCGGGAAGATCTCACATGCCACGGGGTGGCTGGGCCCATGAGCCATGGCCAATGAGCCTGCGCGTCCGGAGCCTGTGCTCCGCAATGGGAGAGGCCAC